>NW_026005640.1:243929-476888 GCF_001458135.2 Marmota marmota marmota | reverse complement strand
GCATCTAAAGCCTGTTTTACTGCAGCTGCCACGACTTGCTCTTGTTCATTAATGTCTCTACATAATTTAATATATGTGTTTAAATCTTCATGTTTCCATGGTCTAATGATATCTCTGCACCAATGATTCCTTGGTCATAAGCCAGTTGTTTTATTAATGGCAATTCTTGTTCTGTATTCCCCAAAACTCTGGTAGCTGTTTGAATAAGCCTATCTACAAATTCACTGTAAGATTCATTAGCTCCTTGTATTACCTTAGATAATTGACCTTGTAAACCTCCATGTCCTTGTAAAGTCTTCCATGTCCTAACTGCCTTTACAGCAATTTGTGCGTATATGCCAGGATCATATGCAATTTGTTGCTGCTGATCATCATAAGGTCCCTTTCTTAAGAACATATCTAGATTTCTCTGAGGATAACCAGCTGCTGCATTTCGCCTAGCCATCTCCTTGCAAAATTCGTCATTGGCAACCTACCATTACAGGTATTGACCTCCATTTAGCACAGCTTTACACATATAAGCCCAATCTGCTGGCGTCATGTTCAAGTTGTTAATGGATTCGACCAAGCTTACAGTGAAGGGTGCTTGAGGACCATAGGTTGTTACAGCCTTTTTTAGCTGCTTCACTATTTTGAAATTTAAAGCATGGTGAATTCGCTGCCCTCCAACCTCAAATACAGGGCATGTTAATACTTGAGATCCTGTCTCAGGATCGGAACTATCAACTGCAGGGGTTGGGGGCCTCCCAGCATATGGAGGTGGCCTTGTTAGTTGGACATTTACGTCCTCTGGTGATAGAAATGTGTTAGTAGCAGTCTCCTGTAGAGATGGTGCTGTTGGTTGGACACTTACGCCCTCTGGTGATAGAAAGTTGTTAGTAGCAGTCTTCTTTTGTAACTTTCCCCCTGATGGCTTTTTCTGCTCTAAGCTTTCTTCCTCTATCTTTGTCTGAACTGAAGGCTTTGGACTAAGCAAACCAGATACGAACGTCCACAATGGCAATGTGCCAACTGGCAGAGTCCCTGGGCTTTTCTTTTCTATTCTTTTAAAATCTTCACCATGATGGGTACATTATGATATATTTAACAACTCCTCCTTAAAAAGCCATGGGCTACATTTTTGTATTATATCAATGTATGCCCTGACTGTTCTTGATTTTACTGAGATGCCTCCTTCTTCTCACAATTTACTTAACACTCTTTCAGTTTGTTTTTTACTAATTTCTGATCCCGTATTTCTACTATAATACAACCCAACAAGATGACGCCAAACAAAACCGAGACAGAATGAAATAAAACGGGAACAACAAAAAGTCATTATAGCCTTTCTATCCTCCTGACATGTGCATCCGTCCTTTCTCCCTATCTGTTCCTCAGACGTAAATAGTTTTTCCTCAGATGTGAGCGGTTTTTCTTCCGTCTCTCTCATCTCCAGGGACAGGCAAACTTAAACAAAAGTGAAGGAAAACAAAAGAGGAATTTAAAATGGCTACCCATCCTCTCGCCCTCCCCTCAGGGGCGAGCAGTTTACCTTATCACTTACCCTCTGTCGCTCCCAGTGCGAGCCACCAAATGCCACAGTCTGGCTGGGAACAATTCAGGAGCCACTTGTCAAAAGCAATGAACTTTATTTTTAGAACCACACATGCCAAACAAAACAGCTCCTCAGGAAAACTTTCAGAGCCCAACTGCCACCACCGGCTTCCCACAAGCCTCTCTCACAACCACCAGCCTCTCCACCTCCCACAATCCTCCTCCTCTTGAGGCCGATTGGCTGGGTCGCGAGGGCGGAACCAAAAAATTCCCCCAGTGAGCAGCTCCGTGGTCTGAAAGGGCAGGGAAACAGCCCAATGAGCATCACCGCAGAGGAGCCAATCAGCTAGATGTTGCTGGGCCCACTGTGAGCCAATCATCAGCTGGCAGTCTGAAAGTTTGCTGGGGCCCCTTTGGCTGTGACTCTCAACAGTTAGGTTAGGGTTAGGGTTAGGGTTAGGTATATTGTTATTGGTAGGGTTAGGGTTAAGGTACAGTTTAGGGTTAGGGTTACAGTTATGATTAGAATTAGTATTACTGTGAAAGTTGGGTTTAGGCTGAGTTTTAGGCTTACAGGTAGGGTAGGGTTAAGGTTAGTGTGAAGTTTAGGGTTAGTGTAATACTTAGGGTTAGTGTTATGTTTAGGATTAGCTTTAGGGTTTGGTTTAGGGTTATGATTAAGTTAGGGTTAGGGTTAGGATTAGTGTTAGGGTTAGGGTTAGGTTTAGGTTTAGTTAGGGTTAGGGTTACGTATAGTGTTAATGTAATTGTTAGGGTTAGTGTTAGTGTTACAGTGTGTTTTAGGGTTAGATTTAGGGTTACGGTTAGTGTTAGGTTTAGGTTAAGGTTTAAGGTTAGTGTTAGCATTAGTGTTAGGGTTAGCTTTAGGGTTTGGTTAGATTTAGGTTTAGTGTTAGGGTTAGGGTTATCATTTGCGTTAGGGTAAAGATTAGGCTTCATATTAAGATTAGGGTTAGGTTTAATGTTAGGGTTAGCGTTCGGTTGAGGGTTAGGCTTACTCATAGTGTTAGTATTAGGGTTAGTGTTAGGAATAGTGTTATGGTTAGAAATAGGTTTATAGATAGTGTTAGGGTAAGGGTTAAGGTTAGGGTTAGTGTTACATTTAGGGTTAAGGTTAGTATTAGTGTTATGGTTAGGTTCAGTGTTAGGTTTATTTTAAATGTAAGGGTTAGGGTTAGGGTTTGGTTAGTGTTAGTTTTAGGTTTAGGATTCAGGTTAGGTTTAGAATTAGTGTTAGAGTTAGCATTAGGGTTTGTGTTAGGGTTAAGTTTTGTGTTAGTGTTAGGGTTAGTTTTAGGTTTTTTGTGAAGTTTAGGTTTAGGGTTAGCACTACAGTTAGTATTAGGGTTAGAGTTAGTGTTTGATATAGGGTTGTTATTAGGCTTAAGTTTAGGGTTGAGGTTAGTGTTTATGTTTAGTCTTAGAGTTAGGTGTGTGTTAGGTTTAGAGTTAGGTTTAAGCTTAGGTTTATAAATAGGTTTAGGGTTAGTGTTAGGGATAGGATTAGGTTTTGGTTTAGCTTTAGTGTTAGTGTTAGGGTTAGGGATAGTGTTAGGGTTAGGGAAAGGTTTAGGTTTAGGTTTAGGGTTAGCGTTATGGTTAGGGATAGGGTTAGCCTTATGGTTAGTGTTAGGGTTAGTTTTAGATTTAGGATTAGGGTTATGGTTAGAGTTAGTTTTAGGGTTAGGGTTAGGATTAGAGTTTGGATTAGGTTTAGGGTTAGTTTTAGAGTTAGTTTTAGGATTAGTGTTAGTGTTAATATTAGAGTTAGGGTCAGGGATAAGTTTTTGTTAGGGTAAGATTTAGGTTTAGGGTTAGTGATAGGGTTAAAGTTAGAGTTATTGTTAGGATTAGGTTTAGGTTTAGTTTTATTGTTATGGGAAGGATAGGGTTAGAGTTAGTGTTACAGTAAGTGTTAAGGTTATGGTTATGGTTAGGGTTTCGTTAGGGTTATGTTTATTGTGAGGGTTAGGGTAAGAGATCGTTTTAGTGTATGTGTTAGTGTTAGTGTTAGGGTTAAAGTAAGGGGCAGTTTTAGGGTTAGGGATATGTTTATGGTTTCTTTTAGGGTTAGGGTTAGGGCTAGAATTAGTGTTATGGTAGGGTTAGGGTTTGGTTAATGTTAGGTTTAGGGATACATTTATGGTTAAGTTTAGTTTTGGTGTTAATTTTAGCGTTACGGTTCGGGTTAGGGTTAGGGTTTTTTTTATAATTAATGATAAGGTTAGGGTTACAGTTACTGTTAGGTTAGTGTTAGGGTAAGAAATCTGTTTTTTGTTAGGTAAGGTTTAGGTTTTCTGTAAGGGTTATGGTTAAAAGGGTTAGGGTTAGGGTTAGTGTTACATTTAGGGTTATGGTTAGGTTTAGGATTAGTGTTGGGTTTAGTGTTACACTTAGGTTCAGTGCTAGTGTTAGTGTTAGAGTTATGGTTAGTGTTACAGTAAGGGTTATGTTTAGAAAGAGGGTTAGAGTGAGGCATAGTGTTAGGGGTAGGGTAGGTTTTACGGTTATGGGTAAGATAGGTACAGTGTTAGGGTTAGGGTTAGGGTTACTGTTAGTGTTAGTGTTAGGGTAAGGGTTAGTGACAGGGTTAGTGACAGGGTTATTTTTGTGGTTAGGGTTTGTGTTAGATTAGGGTTATGGCTAGGGTTAGGCTTACGGTTAGTGTTTGTGTTAGGGTTAGGGTTACGCTTAGGTAAGGGTTAGGGGTAGTGTTAGGTTATGTTTAGGGCTATGTTTTGCTATAGGGTTTGTTTTAGGTTTATGTTAGGGTTAGGGTTAGGGTTATGGCAACCTTATGTTTATGGTTAGGGTTAGGTTAGCATTAGGGTTAGTGACAGGGTTAGGGTTAGGGTTAGGTTTAGGTTTATTGTTAGGGTTATGGTTAGTTTTAGGCTTAGTTTTAGGATTAGGATTGGGGTTAGGTTTAGTGTTAGGGATAGGTTTAGGGTTAGGGTTAGTGATCGGTTTACATTTATTGTTAAACTTGTGTTATGGTTATGGTTATGGTTAGGGTTAAGTTTAGGTTTAGGGTTACAGTGTTAGGGTTAGTGTTACATTTAGGGTTATGATTAGGTTTAGGATTAGTTTTTTTGTTTAGTTTTAGATTTAGATTTAAGGTTAGTGTAGGATTTAGTTACGGTTAGTGTTATAGTTAGGGTTAGGGTTACGGTGAGGCTTATGGTTAGTGTTCAGATTACAGTGAGGCTTATGGTTAGTGTTAGGTTAGGGTTACGGTTGGAGAAAGTGTTAGGGTAGGTTTAGAGTTAGGTTTAGGGATATTGTTAGGATTAGTTTTAGGTTTAGTTTTATATTTAGGTTTAGGATAAGGGTTAATGTTTGATTTAAAGTTACTGTTAGGATTAGGGTTTGTGTTAGGGTTAGATTTAGGGTTTGTGTTAGGGTTAGGTATAGGGTTAGAGTTAGGGTTAGATCTAAGGTAAATTTAGGGTTAGGTTTAGGCTTAGGGTTCGGTTAAGTTTATGGTTATTGTAAGAGTTAGGTCAGGGATGGGTATAGGTTTAGAACTAGAGTTAGGGTTAGTTTAAGTGATACATTAGAAATAGGGTTAGGATTATCTTTAGTTTTATGGTTAGGGTTAATGTTATGGTTAGGATTAAGTTTAGGGTTAGTGTTAGGGTTAGGGTTAGGTTAAGCTTTAAGGTAAGGTTTATGTAAGGATTAGGGTTAGGGTTACGGTTAAAATAAGTGTTAGTGTAGGGTTAGGGTTAGGGTTAGAATTAGTGTTATGGTTAGGGTTAGTGTTAGTGTTACGGTTAAAATTTACCTTAGGGTTATGTTTAGGATTATTTTTAAGGTTCCTGTTCTGGTTAGGATTAGGGTTAGTGTTAGGTTAATTGTTAGATTAGTGTTAGGGTTCAAGATAGGGTTAGGGTTAGGGTTAGGTTTAGGTTTAAAGTTATGGTTATTGTTAAGGTTAGTGTTAGTGTTAGGGTTAGGGTTATTGTTAGGTTTAAGGTTAGTGTTAGGATTAGGGTTTGGTTTAGGGTTACCTTATGATAAGGAATATGGAAAGGGTTAGAGTTAGGCTTAAGATTAGGGTTATTGTTAGGGTTAGTTTTAGACTTAGGGTTAGGGTTAGTTTTAGGATTAGGGTTAGGGTTAGAATATAGTTGAGATTAGTGTTAGCGTTAGGGTTAGGGTTAGGGTTAGAGTTAGGTTTAGGGTTAGGGTTTGTGTTAGGATTAGGGTTATGTTTAGTGTTAGTGTTAGGTTTAGGTTTAGTGATAGGGTTAGGGTTTGGGTTAGGATTACAGTTAAAATTTGTGTTATTTTTAGTGTTAGAGTTAGGATTATGTTTAGTTTTAAGGTTATGTTTAGTATTAGGGTTAAGGTTAGGGTTTGTTTTAGGGTTTCAGTTAGGGTTATTGTTATGATTACTGTTATGCATAAAGTTAGGATGAGGCTTAGGAATAAGGTTAGGGTTAGTGTTACATTAGGTTTTGTGATAGGGTTAGGGTTAGTTTTAGGTTAGGGTTAGTGTTCGGTTAAGGTTTAGTTTGAGGTGGAGGATTAGTGTTAGGGTGAGTGTTAGGGTTAGGTTTAGGGTTAGGATTATTGATAGGTTTAGGTGTAGGTTTAGGGTTAGTTTTAGAGTTAAGGTGAGGTTTAGTTTTAGGATTAGTGTTAGGGGTAGAGTTAGCATCAGTGTTTGAATTGGGTCTAGGGTTAGTGTTAATGTTAGGTTTGAGGATAGGTTTAGTTTAGATTTAGGGTTAGCGTTAGGGTTAGTTTTCATGTTTTTGTTAGGGTAAGATTTAGTGTTAAGTATAGGGTTAGGGTTAGGGTTAGTGATATGTTTAGGGTTGGGGTTAGGGTTAGTGTTAGTGTTAGTATTACAGTTAGGATAAGGGTTAAAATTAGGGTTCGTGTTAGGGTTAGAGTTAGGGATAGTGTTAGCTTTAGGATAATGTTTATGGTTACTGATAGGGGGAGGTTTAAGTTTAGGGTTAGTGTTAGTTTAGGGTTAGGGTTAGGATTAGGTTAAGGTTAGGGTTATGGTTGGAGTTAGAGTTTGTGTTACGGTTAGTGTTAGTATTGGTTTTAGTGATAGGGTTAGGGTTAATGTTAGAGTTAGGATTAGGTTTTGGTTTAGGGGTAGGTTAAAGTTTAGGATTAGGTTAAGGGTTATGGTTTGAATTCGGTTAGGTTAAAATTAGAGTTAGGATTTGTGTTAGGGTTAGCGTTAGGGTTAGCTTTAGGTTTAGCGTTAGGGTTTGTGTTAGGGTTACTGTTAGGGTTATGTTTAGATTTATGGTTACAGTTTGGATTAGGGCCAGGGATAGGTTTAGTGTTAGGGTAGTTTTGGGTTAAGGTTAGGGTTAAGGTTAGTGTTAGAATTAGGGTAAGCCTTAGGTTTATGATTAGTATTAGGGTTTGGGTTAGTGTTAAGGTTAGGGTTATTTTAGGGTAAGGGTTAGGGTTAAAGTTAGATTTAGGGTTCGTGTTATGTTTTGGGTTAGGGTTAGTGTTAGGTTTAGGTTTAGGGTTTGGGTTAGGCTTAGGGTTTGGGTTAGGCTTAGGATTCGTGTTAGGGTCAGGGTTAGTGTTTGTGTTAGCGTTAGTGTTTGGGTTTGGTTTATTCTTAGGTATAGAGTGAGTTTTAGTGTTAAGGTTAGTGTTAGTGTTAGGGATAGGGTTAGCTTTAGTGCGAGGGTTAGGTTTAGGTTTAGGGTTAGGTTTATTGTAAGGGTTAAGATTAGGGTTAGTGTTAGGGTTAGTTTACAACTTAGGGTTAGTGTTAGTGTTAGTGTTAGGGGTAGGATTAGTGTTTGGGATTCTTTTAGGATTAAAGTTAGTGTTAGATTTAGGGTTATCATTAGTCTTAGGGTTAGGAATAAGATAAGGTTAAGTTTTAGGGTTAGTGTTAGGTTTAAGGTTAGTTTTAGGGTTAGTGTTAGGGTTAGGTTAGTGTAAGGGTTATGGTTAGGGTTAGTGTTCAGGTTAAGTTTAGAGTTAGGGTAATGATTAGGGTTATGGTTAGGGTTAAGTTTAGGATTAGTGTTAGGGTTTCGGTTAGGGTTAGTTTTAGGCTTAGTGTTAGGGTTAAGGTTTGTATTCAGGTTAGGCTTACAATTCAGATTAGGGTTAGGATTAGAGTTAGGTTCACGGTTAGTGTTAGTGTTAGGGTTAGGGTTAGGTTTAGGATTAGGGTTAAGGTTAGTGACAGGTTTAGGGATATGTTTAGGGTTATTGATAAGTTTCAGTTAGGTCTTAGGGTTAGTGTTAGGGTTATGGTTAGGATTACTCTTAGAGTTAGTGTTAGTGTTAGGGATAGTGTTAAGTTTAGTGTGAGGGTTAGTGTGAGGGTTAGGATAGGGTTAGGGTTTGTGTTAGGGTTGGGGTTAGGGTTACGGTTAGGCTTAGGATTAGGGTTAGATAATTGTAAGGGTTATGTTTACGGTTATGAAAAGAGTTGTGTTAGAGTTAGGGTTAGGGATAGTGTTAGTGTTAGGGTTCAGGTTAAGTTTAGTGTTAGTGTTAGCGTTAGTTTTAGGCTTTTTATTAGGGTGATGTTTGAGGTTAGATTTAGGGTTACAGTTAGGATTCAGGTTAGAGTTAGGTTTAGGGTTAGGTTTGGGTTAGGGTTAGAGATAAGGTTTGTGTTAGGATTAGATGTATGGTTAGGTTTTTGGTAGCGTTAGTGTTAGGAATAACGTTAGATTTAGGGTTAAGGTTAGTTTTAGGGTAAGTTTTAGTATTAGGGTTAGCGTAAGTGTTAGGTCATAGTTATGGTTAGGGTTAGGTTGGGTTTAGGGTTATGGTTAGCATTACGGTTTGTGCTAGGGTTACAGTTAGAGTCAGGGTTAGGTTTAGTGTTAGCGAAAGGTTTAAAGTTAGGGTTAGCTTTTTTTAAGTAGAGTTAAGTTTAGGTTTTTTTTGTTAGGGTTAGTGATAGGGTTTGGTTTACAGATAGAATTAGGGTTAGAGTTAGTATTAGGGTTAGGGTTAGGGTTAGTGATAAGGTTAGGTTTATGTTTAGAGTTACGTTTAGTGTTAGTGTTGGTATTAGGTTTAGGGTTAGGGTATTGTTAGGTTTAGGTTTAGAGTTAGGGTTATAGTAAGAGGTAGGTTTAGTGTTAGGTTTAGGGTTAGCATTAGAGTTAGGATTAGGGGTAGTTTTAGTGTTAGTCATAAGTTTAGGGTTAGGGTTAAATTTAGGGTTTTGGTTAGGGTTAGAATTAGGGTTAGTGTTCAAGTTAGGGTAAGGTTTAGGGTTAGGTTATGGATTAGGGTTAGTTTAGGGTTAGGGTTAGTGTTAGGGTTAGGATTAGGGTTAGTGTTAGGTTTAGGGTTAGGGTTTTTTTAGGGTTAGGTTTTGTGTTAGGGTTAGGTTTTTGGTAAGTGTTAGGATAGGTTTATGGTAGGGTTAGGGTTAAAGTTAGGGTTAGTTTTAGTGTTAGGTTTTGTGTTAGGGTTAGGGTTAGGTTTAGGGTTAGTGTTAGGTTTAGGGTTTGTGTTAGGGTTAGGCATAGGTTTAGAATTAGTGATAGGGTTAGGGTTAGTGTTAGTTTTAGTCTTAGGGTTAGAGTTTGGGTTAGAGTAAGGTTTAGTGTTAGGGTTAGTATTACTGTTAGGGAAAGGGTTAGGCTTAGTTTTAGAGTTAGGGTTATGGTTAGAGTTTGGTTTAATGTTAGGTTTAGGGTTATTGTTTGTGTTAGGGTTAAGGTACGGTAAGAGTTAAAGTTTGTGTTAGGTTTATATTTAGAGTTAGGGTTAGGATTAAGGTTAAGGTTTGGGTTAGTTTTGGGGTTAGTGATAGTGTTAGGATTAGGGTTACATTTAAGGTTATGGTTAGGGTTATGTATTCTCTTAGGTTAGTGTTATGGTTAAG
Source organism: Marmota marmota marmota (assembly GCF_001458135.2). NCBI lineage: Eukaryota > Metazoa > Chordata > Mammalia > Rodentia > Sciuridae > Marmota > Marmota marmota. Next base: position 467,479 of record NW_026005640.1, on the reverse strand, counting down.
CTTAGAGTTAGGGTTAGTGTTCATTTTAGTAAGTTTTAGGGTTAGGTTAAGAATTTGGGTTAGGTTAGGGTTAGGATTAGGGTTACTGGCAGGGTTAGTGTTAGGGTTAATATTAGGGTTAGGTTTAGGGTTTGTGCTAGGGTTATGGTTTGTGTTAGGGTTAGGTTCTGGGTAAGATTTAGGTTACGTTTACTTTAGGAGTAGGGTTAAGGTTAGGGTTAGTTTTAGTGTTAGGGTTTGCGTAAGGGTTAGGGTTTGGTTTAGGGTTAGTGTTTTGTTTACGATTAGTGTTAGGTTTAGGGTTTATGTTAGGGTTAGCATTAGGTTTCAGATTAGTGATAGGTTTAGGGTTAGGGTTAGTTTTAGTGTTAGGGTTAGGGTTAAGATTAGGGTTAAGCTTCATGTTAGAGTTAGGTTTAGGTGAAGTGTTAGAGTTAGGGTTAGGGTTTGGATTAGGAATAGTGTTAGGGTTAGGCAGAGGTTTACTGTTAGTGTTAGTATTAGGGTTAGGATTAGTGTTTTGTGTAGAGCTATGGTTAGTGTTAGGGTTAGTGTTAGGGTTAACGTTAGGGTTAATTTAAGGTTAGAGTTAGGGTTAGGCTTAGGGATAGGATTAGGGTTAGTTTTAGGGTTAGTGATAAGATTAGGGTTAGCGTTACAATTAGGGTTATGGTAAGGTTTAGGTTTTCTCTTAGGGTTAGTGTTATGGTTAATGTTAGAGTTAGGTTTAGTGTTTGGATCAGGGTAAAGTTTAGGGTTAGGTTAAATGTTAGTGTTAGGTTTTTGTTAAATTTAGTTTCACCGACCGTGTTAGGGTTAGTGTTAGCCTTAGGGTTTGGCTTAAGTATAGGGTTAGGGTTTTTTTTAGGGTTAGAATTATTGTTAGGGTTGGGGTTACAGTTAGGGTTAGGGTTACAGTTAGGTTTAGGGTTAGGTTTAGGCTTAGTGTTAAGCTTAGTGTTGGGGAAATTTTAGGGTTAGGTTTAGTGTTAGTGTTTAGGTTTGGGTCTATGTTAGGGTTAGGGTTAGGGTTAGGGTTAGGGTTAGGGTTAGTGTTAGTGTTACTGTAAGGGTTACCTTTAGGATAGGGTTAGTGTTAGGATTGGTGATAGTGTTAGATTTTGTGTTAGGGTTAGTGTAAGGGTTAGTTTCACTGTTAATGTAAGGGTTAGTGTTAGGTTTAGAATTAGGGTTAGTGTTACTGTTAGGGTTAGTGTTAGCTTTAGGTTTTGTGTTAGGTTTAGGGTTAGGCTTAGTGTTAAGTTTAGGTTTTGGGTTTGGGTTAGGGTTAAGATTCATGTTAGGGTTTGTGTTAGTGTTTGTGTTAGCGTTAGTGTTCGGGTTAGGGTTATTCTTAGGTATAGGGTGAGTTATAGTGTTAGGGTTAGGGATAGTGTCAGGTTTAGGGTTAGGTTTGTATGAGGGCTATGTTTAGGTTTAGGGTTAGGTTTGTTGTTAGGGTTAGGATTAGGGTCATGGTTTGCGTTAGGTTTCAAGTTAGGGTTAGGGTTAGTGTTAGGGTTAGGGTTAGCATTAGCGTTAGGGTTTCTTTTAGGATTAAAGTTAGGGTTAGGTTTAGGGTTAGTGTTAGGTTTAGGGTTTTGGTGAGGTTTAGGCTTAGCGGTATGGTTAGGTTTAGCTTTCATGTTAAAGTTAGTATATAGTTAGTTTTATGGTTAGTGGTTGGGTTAGAATTAGAGTTAGGGAGAGGTAAGTGTCATTGTTAGGGTTAGGTTAGGGTTAGGGTTATGATTTGCGTTTGTGTTTGTGTTACGGTTAGGGTTAGGGTTACGTTTGTGTTAAGCTTACAATGAGGGTTAGGGTGAGGGTAAGGTTTAGGGTTATTGTTAGTGTTAGTGTTAGGGTTAGACGTAGCATTAGGGTTAGGGTTAGGGTTAGTGTTAGTGTTAGAGTTAAAGTTAGGTTTAAGTCTACTATTAGAATTTGTTATAGACTTAGAGTTATGTTTAGGGTTAGTGTTAGGTTTAGTGTTAAGGTTATGGTTATCATATATGTTTAGGGATGGGGTTAGGGTTAGGGTTAGTGTTAGGTTTAGTTTTAGGGTTAGGGTAAAGGTTTGTGTTAGGATTAAGTTTAAGGTTAGTGTTATGGGGGTGAAGATAATGGTTAGTGTTCATGATAGGGTTAGTGTTAATGTTAGGGTTAGGGTTAGGGTAGGGTTAGTGCTAGAGTTCGTTTTAGGGTAAGGATTAGTGATAAGGTTAGGTTTAGTTTAGGGTTAGTGTTAGGTTAGGTTAGGGTTAGGATTAGTTTAATGTTCCGGTTATTGTTAGGGTTGGGGTTTGTGTTATTGTTAGGGTTAGGGTTAGGGTTAATTTTAGGGTTAGGGTTAAAGTTAGTGTTAGGGTTACAAATAGGGTTAGGTTAAGTTTTAGGGTTAGGTTTGCGGTTATGTTTAGAATTATTGTTAGTGTATAGTTACGATTTGGGTTAGTGTTAGGATTAGGGTTAGGGTTAGTGTTAGGGTTAGGTTTAGGGTTTGTATTAAGGTTACATATAGGTTTATGGTTATAATTAGGATTTGGGTAAGGGTTGGGGAGTGTTTAGGATAGGTTAGGGTTAGGGATTTTGTTAGCTATTGTTAATATTAGGGTTAAATTTAGGGTTTGTTTTAGTGTTAGGAATAGGGTTACAGTCAGGGTTTGGTTAGGGTTAGTGTTAGGGTTAGGGTTCGTGTTAGGTTTAGTCTTAGGTTTAGTTTAGGTTGAAGTTTAGGGATTCAGTTAGGGTTAGGGTTAAAGTAAGGGTTAGCATTAGTGTTGGGTTTAGGGTTATAATGAGATTTAGGGTTAGTGTTAGTGTTAGGGTTAGGGTTAGTTTTAGGTTTAGGTATAGGGTTCTGATGAGGGTTAGGTTTAGGGTTAGTTTTAGGTTTTGTGTTATGGTGTGGGTGAGCGTTCGGCTTAGTGGTATTGTTAGGTTTAGTGTTCGAGTTAGGGTTAGGGTTAGGTTTAGTGTTAGGGTTAGGATTAGGGTAGGGTTAGTGTTAGAGTTAGGTTTAGGGTTAGGATTAGTGATAAGGGTAGGTTTAGATTTAGGGTTAGTGTTAGGTTAGGTTAGGGTTAGGGTTAGTTTAATGTTCAGGTTATGGTTAGTGTTGGGATTTTGGGATTTGTGTTATGGTTAGGGTGGGGTTAGGGTTAGTTTTAGGGTTAGGGTTAAAGTTAGTGTTAGAGTTCTGAATAGGTTAAGTTAAGGTTAAGGGTTAGGTTTGCGGTTATGTTTAGAATTAGTGTTAGTGTATAGTTAGGGTTAGGGTTAGTGTTAGGATTAGGGTTATGGTTACTGTTAGGGCTAGGTTTAGGGTTTGTGTTAAGATTACAAATAGTTTTACGTTTACAATTAAGATTTGGGTTAGGTTTAGGGAGGATTTAGGTTAGGTTAGGGTTATGGTTAGTGTTAAAGTTAATGTTAATATTAGGGTTAGTTTTAGGGTTTTTTTTAGTGTTAGGATTAGGGTTACAGTTAGGGTTATGTTAGGGTTAGTGTTAGGGTTAGGGTCTGTGTTAGGTGTAGGCTTAGGTTTCGTATTAGGTTGAAGTTTAGGGATTTGGTTAGGGTTAGGGTTAAAGTAAGGGTTAGGATTAGTTTTGGGTTTTGTGTTATAATGAGATTTAGTGTTAATGTTTTTGTTAGGGTTAGGGTTAGGGTTAGGTTTGGGGATAGGTTTCTGATGAGGGTTAGGTTTAGGGGTAGTGTTAGGTTTGTGGTTATGGTTTGGGTGAGGGTTGGGCCTAGTGTTATTGTTAGGTTTAGGGTTCGGGTTAGGGTGACTGTTAGTGTTAGTGTAAGGGTTAGTGTTAGTGTTGGGAATTTGCTTTGGTTAGGTAAGCATTAGTGTTATGGTTAGGTAAAAGTTAGGGTTAAAGTTTGGGTTAGGGTTTTTGTTAGGTTTAGGATTAGGGTTAGGGTTTGTGTTAGGGTTACAATTAGGGTTAGGCTTTGTGTTAGTGTTACAGTTAGATTTATGGTTAGGGTTATTGTTACAGTTAGTGTTAGGGTTTAGTTTAGGGTTAGGGATATGATTATGTTAGGGTTAGTGTTAGTGATAGGTTTAGGGTTAGGTTTATTTTTAGGTTTATGGTTAAGGTTAGTGTTAGCATTAGGGTTAGGGTTAGGTTAAATTTAGTTTTATGGTTAAACTTCATGTTAGGGTTAGGGTTAAGGTTAGGTTAAGTGTGAGGGTTAGGGTTAGTGTTAAGTTTAGTATTAGGGTTAGGGTTAGTGTTTGTGAAAGGGTTAGGATTAGTTTTAGGCTTTGTGTTAGGTTAATGGTTAGATTTATGGTTAGGGTTACAGTTATGGTTAGAGATAGGGTTTGGGTTAGGGTTATGGATATGATTATCTTAGGGTTAGTGTTAGGGTTAGGGTTAGGGTTAGATTTAGTGTTAAGGTTTAGGGTAATTGTTAGGGTTAGTTTTAGTGTTAAGGTTTGGATTAGGATTACTTTTAGTTTGGGGATTAGGGTTATAGGTAGGTTTAGGATTGGTATTAGGGTAAAGTTTAGGGTTAGTGTTAGGTTTAGAGTTAGGGTTAGGTTTAGGGTGAAGGTTAGGATTAGGGTTATTTTTAGGTTTATGTTTAGTATTAGTGTTAGCATTAGGGTTAGTGTTAGGTTTAAATTTAGTTTTAGGGTTAAGTTTCATTTTAGGTTTAGGGTTAGGCTTAGGGTAAGTGTGAGGGTTAGGGTTAGTGTTAAGTTTCGTATTAGAATTAGGGTTAGTGTTTGTGTTAGGGTTAGGTTTAGGGTTTGATAAGGGTGAGGGTTAGGGTTAGATTAGGGTCAGGACTATATTTGAATTAGGGTTTTTGTTAGGGTTACAGTTAGAGTTAATGCTAGTGTTAGTGTTAGGGTTCGGATCAGTGTTAGTCTTAAGGTTAGAATTAGGTTTAAGTTTAGTGTTAGTATGAGGGTTAGGGTTTGGTTTAGGGTCAGGCTCAGTGGAATTGTTAGGGTTAGTTTTATGGTTTGGGTTATGGAAGGTTTAGTGTTCAGATTAGAGTAAGGTTTAGGTTTAGGATAAGTGTTAGGGTTAAGTTTAGTGTTAAGAAAAGGTTAGGGTTAGGTTTAGGGTTAGTGTTAGGTTTAGGGTTTTTGTTAATGTTCGGGTTAGGTTTAGTTTTAGTGTTAGGATTCGTGTTAGGGTTTGCGTTAGGGTTAGTGTTAAGGTTAGGGTTAGGTTTAGTGCAAGGATTAGAGTTAGGGTTAGGGTTAGTATTATGGTTAGGGTTAGTGTCATGGATAGTGTTAGGGTTAGGGTTAGTGTTAGGCTTAGAGTTATGGTTCATTTTAGGGTTAGGGTTAGGGTTATTGTAATGGCTAGGGTTAGGCTTAATGTTAGAATTAATGTTAGTGTTAGGGTAAGGATTAGGGTTAGTGGTCATGTTAGGTTTAGGAATAGGTATGGGTTAGTGTTAGGGTTACGCTTAGGGTTAAGTTTAGTGTTAGGGTTAGGGTTATGTTAAGCTTAGTGTTAGGGTATGGGTTAGGCTTATGATAGGCTTAGGGTTAGGTTAGTTTTAGGGTAAGGTTTAGAATTTGAGTTAGGATTAGGATTAGGGTTAGAGTTAGTGTTAAATTTTGTGTTAGGTTTAGGGTTAGGTTTAATTTTAGGGTTAAAGTTGGGGTTAGGGTTAGTTTTATGGTTAAAGTTAAGTTTAGGTTCAGATTTAGGGTTAAGGTAAGGGTTAGGATTAGTATGAGGCTTAGTGTCAGTTTTAGAATTAGGGTTCATGATAATGTTAGGGTTAGGGTGAGTGTTAGGTTTAAAATTAGGGTTAGGGTGAGGTTAGGGTTAGGGTTAGGATTAGTGTTAGTATTTGTTTTAGGATTAGGGACATGGTTAATTATAATATTACGATTAGGGGTAGGTTTAGAGTTAGTGTTATGGTTACAGTTAGGTTTAGGTTTAGTGTTATGGTTAGAGTTAGGTTTAGGGTTAAGTTTAGTGATGGGGTTAGGTTTAGGGTTAACTTTAGTGTTAGGGTAAGGGTTAGGTTTAGTGTTAGGATTAGGGTAAGTGTTAGGGTTAGGTTTAAAGTGTGGTTTAGGATTAGGTTTAGAGTTATTGTTTGGGTTAGGGTTACAGTTAGTATTAGGTCAGGGTTAGGGTTAATGTTCATATTAAATTTTGTGTTAGGGTTAGTGATAGGATTAGGTTTAGGGTCAGGGTTAGTGTTAGAATTAGGGTTAGGCTTAGGGTTAGGGTTAGGTTTCGTTTTTGGGTTAGGGATAGGGTTAAGTTTAGGGTTCCTCTTAGGGTTAAAATAAGGTTAGGATTAGGGTTATGGTTAGTGTTCAAATTAGGGTTTGTGTTAGGATTCGGGTTCCGGTGAATGTTCCTGTTAGGGTTAGGTTTAGGGTTACGTTTGTCTTAGGGTTAGGGTTAATTATAGTATTAGGTTTAGGGGTAGGTTAGAGTTAGTATTAGGGTTATAATATGGTTTAGAGTTAGTTTTATGGTTAGGGTTATGGTTAGGGTTAGTGTTATGGTTAGATTTATGTTTAGTTTTAGTGTTAGGGTTATGGTTAGGGTTTGTGTTAGCATAATGGTTAGGTTTAGGGTTAGTTTTAGGGATAGTGTAAGGTTTAGGGTTAGGTTAAGGTTAGTTTTAGGGTTAGAGTTAGGGTTAGTGTTAGGGTTATGTTAGTTAGGGTTAGGGTTTTTGTTAGGGTTAGGGTTTGTGTAAAGGTTAGCATTAGGGTTAGTTTTAGAGTTACAGATAAGATTTGGGTTATGTTTAAGGTTAGAATTAGGGTTAGCTTTAGTGTTATGATTATGATTAGGTTTAGAGTTACAGTTAATGTTAGTGTTAGGGGTAGGGGTAGAGTTAGTGTTAGTGTTAGTGTTAGAGTTAGGGTTATGATTAGGGTTAGGTTTATTTTTATCTATGGGGTTTTGTTTAGGTTTAAAATTAATGATAGGATTAGGATTAGGGTTAGGTTTATTTTTAGGGTTAAGTTTAAAATTAGGGTTAGTGTTATGGTTGTTGTTAGTGTTAGTGTTAGGGTTAGCGTTAGGATTAATGTTAAGTTTAGTGATAGGTTTAGGGTTAGACTTAGGGCTCGTGTTAGAGTTAAGGTTATGGTGAGTGTTAGGGTTGGGGTTAGGGTTAGGGTGAGGGATAAGTTTAAGGTTAGGTTTAATGTTAGTGTTTGTGTTACGATTAGGCTTAGGGTTTATTATACTGTGAAGTTTAGGGATAAGTTTAGAGTTAGTTTTAGGGTTAGGGTTAGGTTTAGATTTGTGTTATGATTAATGTTAGGGTTAAGACTAGTGTTAGGATTAAGATTATCATTAGGGTTTGGGTTAAGATTAATGATAGGGTTAGTTCGGGGTTATGGTTACTTTTAGGGTAAGGATTAGTGTTAGAGTTAGGGTTAGGGTTAGTGTTAGAATTAGGTTTAGGCTTTGAGTTAGGATTAGGGTTAGAATTATTGTTAGGGTTAGGGTTAGAGTTAGGATTAAGATATGATTAATGTTAATGTTAGTGTTAAGTTTTGTGTTAGGGTTTGGGTTAAGGTTAGATTTAGGGTTACGGTTAAACTTAGGATTCAGTTTAGAGTTAGGTTTAGGTTTAGGATTGGGTTAGTGTCATCGTTAAATTTAGGGTTATGTTTAGTTTTATGGTAAGTTTTAGTGTTAGGGTTTGGGAAAGGGTTAGGTTAGTGTTAGGTTAGGGTTAGATTGATTTAGGCTTATGGTTAGCATTAGGGTTTGTGTTAGGTTTACAGTTACAGTTAGGTTTAGGTTTAGTGTTAGCGAAAGGTTTAAAGTTAGGGTTAGGTTTATTTATTAGGGTTAGAGTTAAGTTTTGTTGTTAGGAATAGGGATAGTGTTAAGGTTACAGTTAGGATTAGGGTTAGAGTTAGTATTATGCTTAGGGTTAGGGTTAACATTATGGTTAGGGTTATGGTTAGAGTTATGTTTATTTTTAGTGTTAGTATTAGGGTTAAGGATAGGGTTAGGTTTAGGTTTAGAGTTAGGGTTATAGAAAGAGTTAGGTTTAGTGTTAGGTTTAGGGTTTTGTTTGTGTTAGGGTTAAGGTTAGGGTAAGACTTAGGTTTTGTGTTAGGTTTAGGGTTAGAGTTAGGGTTAGCATTAGGGTTATGATTAGGATTAGTTTTAGAGTTAGTCATAAGTTTAGGGTTACTGTTACATTTAGAGTTATGGTTAGGTTTAGTGTTGGTGTTTGATTTAGTGTTAGGGTTAGTGTATTTGTTAAGGTTAGGGATTGTGTTAGGTTAGGTTTACAGTAGGATTAAGGTTAAGGTTAGAGTTAGTGTTAGGGTTTGCGTATGGCTTAGGATTAGGTTAAAAGTTAGTGTTAACGTTAGGATTTGGTTCAGTTTTAGGGTTAGTGATAGGGTTAGGGTTACATTTAAAGTTATGGTTAGGGTTATGTTTTCTCTTAGGGTTAGTGTTATATTTAGTGTTCAGGTTATGGTAAGGTTTAGTTTTAGGTTAAGGATTTGGGTTTGGTTAGGGTTAGGGTTAGTGTTATTGTTAGCCTTAAGGTTAGTGTTAGTGTTAGGTTTAGGTTTTGTGCTAGGGTTAGGTTTAGGGTAAGTGTAATATTAGGTTTACGGTAGGATTAGGGTTTAGGTTAGGGTTAGTGTTATTGTTTGGTTTTGCGTTAGGGTTAGGGTTAGCTTTATTGTTTGTGTTAAGGTTAGCATTAATTTTAAGATTAGTGATAGGTTTAGGGTTCTGTTTAGTTTTAGTGTTAGTGTTAGTGTTAGGGTTAAAGTTAATGTTAGGATTAGATTTAGGTTTAGTGTTAGAGTTACGGTTAGTGTTAGGGTTACTGTGAGGGTTATGGTTAGTGTTACGTTTAGGGTTAAGGTTAGGTTTAGCAGTAGTTTTTGGTTTTGTGTTAGACGTAGTTTTATTGTTAGTGTAGGGTTAGAGTTATGGTTAGTATTAGGGTTACGGTGATTTTTAGGGTTAGTGTTAGGTTACGGTTATGGTTAGGGTTATAGTAAATGTTAGGGTTAGGTTTAGAGTTAGGTTTAGGGTTATTGTTAAGATTATGTTTAGGTTTAGGTTTAAAATTAGGGTTAATATTCGATTTAAAGTTACTGTTAGGTTAAGGCTTTGGGTTAGGGTAAGTTTTAGGATGTGTGTTAGGTTTAGGTTTAGATTTAGTGTTAGTTTTAGGGTTACGGCCAAGGTTAGTGTTAGGGTTAGGTTAGGGTTAGATTTAGGTTAAGTTTAGGGTTATTCTTAGGGTTATGTCAGGGTTGGGTTTAGGTTTAGGGATCGAGTAAGGGTTAGTGTTAATGATACGTTAGGGGTAGGATTAGAGTTAGGGTTAGGGATAGGGTTCGGATTAGGGTTAGGTTTAGTGTTAGGGTTAGTGTTATGTTTAGGATTAGATTTAGAGTTAGGGTTAGGGTTAGTGTTAGGGTTAGGGTTAGGGTAAGTTTTAAGGTAAGGTTTAGAGTAATGGTCAGGGTTAGGGTTAGGTTTATGGTTAAAATTAGTGTTAGTGTAGGGTTAGGGTTAGAGTTACTGTTAACATTAAGGTTAGCATTAGTGTTAGGTTTAGAATTTGTCTAAGGGTTATGGTTAGGATTATGTTTAAGGTTTCGGTTACATGTAGGATTAGGGTTAGCTTAGGGTTAGGGTTAGGTTATTGTTAGGGTTCAAGATAGGGTTAGGTTAGTGTAAGGGTTAGTGTTAGGGTTAGCTTTAGGGTTATGTTTAGGTTATGTTTAGGGTTAGGTTTAAGGTTCATGTTAGGGTTAAGATTAGCTTTAGTGTCAGCTTTAGGTTTAAAGTTAGGGTTAAGGTTAGTGTTAGGTTTAGGGTTATGGTTAGGGTTATAATTAAGTTTAGGGTTAGTGTTTGCATGAGTATTAGGTTTAGGGTTACCTTACGGTTTGAATTAGGGTGAGGGTTAGAGTTAGGCTTAGGATTAGGGTTATTGTTTGTGTTAGTGATAGGCTTAGGTTTAGGATTAGTTTTAGGGACAGTGTCAGGGTTAGGGTTAAAGTTAGGGTTAGTGTTAGTGTTTGGTTTATGGATAGGGTTAGAGTTGCTGTTAGGGTTATGGTTAGTGTTAGGGTTACGGTTAGGGTTAGGGTTAGGCTAAAATTTTGGTTTAGGGTTAGGGTTAAGTTTAGAATTAGTATTAGATTTAGGTTTTGGGTTAGGGTTAGTGTTAAGATTAGGATTTAGGTTAATGTTAGCTTTAGGTTTAGAGTTTGTGTTGAGGTTACAGTTAGGGTTATGGTTAGGATTATGATAAAATTAAGGATTAGTGTTAGTGTTATGTTTAGGCTTATGGTTAGGTTAGGGTTAGGGTTATGATTAGGTTTAATGTTAGGGTTAGGGTAAGGGTTAGGGTTAAGATTACTGTTAGTGTTAGGATTTTGGTTAAATTAGGGATAGCATTAGATTTATTGTTCATGTTAGGATTAAGGTTAGAAATCATGTAAGATTTAGGTTTAGGATTAGGGTTGGGTTTAGGGTCAGTGTTAGGGTTAGGTTTAGGGTTAGGGTTATATTTGGTGTTAGGGTTAAGGTTAGGGTTAGTGTTAGGTTTAGGGTTAGGGTTAGTGTTAGTGTTAGGGTTTGGGTTACACTAGGGTTAGGGTTAGACATATGGTTTATGTTAAGATTAAGGTTAGGTTTTGTCCAAGGTTCAGGTTTAGGTGTAGGTTTCGGGTTAGGGTTAGGTTTAGTGTTATGGTTATGGTTAGGGTTAGGGTTATATTTACTGTGAGTGTTTGGTTTAGGGTTAATGTTAGGGTTAGAGTTAGGTTTAAGGATAGGATTAGGGTTAGGGTTAGTGTTAGGATGAGGGTTAGGGTTAGTGTTATGGTTAGGATTAGGTTTACTGTTTCTGTTAGAATTTGTGTTAGGTTTAGGTTTAGGGTTAGCCTGAGGCTTAGGTTTAGTTTCATAATGATGCTTAGCTTTAGAGTTAGGATTAGGATTGTGGTTAGGGTTAGGGTTTGGGTTAGGTAAAGGCTTTTGTTTAGTTTAGGGTTAGTGATAGGGTTATGGTTAGGGTTATTGTTATGGAGAGAGTTAGTATTAGGGATGTGTTCAGGTTAGCATTAGGGTTAGGGTTAGTGTTAGGGATAGGGTTAGAGTTAGTGTTATGTTTTGGTTTAGAGTGAAGGTTAGAGTTATGCTTAGGATTAGGTTTAGGATTATGTTATCTGATAGTGTTAGGGTTATGGTTATGGTTAGGTTAGAATTAGGGTTAGGTTTAGAGTTAGGGTTTTTGTTAGAATTAGGGTTAGTTTTAGGGTTAGGTTATGGTTAGGGTTAGGGTTAGCGTTAGGGTTTTGTTTATAGTTAGGTTTAGGGTTAGTGTTAGTGTTTGAATTAGGGTTAGTATTTGGTTTAGTGTTAGGGTTAGGGAGGAGGTTAGGGTTAGGTTTAGGGTAAGAGTTAGGGTTCGTGTTAGGATTAGGGTCAGGGTTAGGGTTAGGATTAAGGTTAGGTTTAGTTTTAGGGTTAACATTAGTGTTTGGGTTTGGGTTATATTTAGGTTTAGGGTTAGTGTTAGTGTTGAATTAGGGTTAGTAGTAGGTTTAGCGTTAGATTTTAGGTGAGCATTAGGGTTAGGCTTAGGGTTATTAGGGTTTGGGTTAGGGTGAGAGTTAGTGTTAGGATTCAGGTTGGTTTTAAGTTTAGGGTTATTTTTAGGGTTAGGTTTATGTTTAGTTAAGGGTTAGGTTTCGGGTTAGGGTTACAGTTAGGATCAGGTTTAGTTTTGAATTTAGGGTTAGGGTTAGTCTTATGGGGTAGTTTAGCGTTAGGTTTGGTGTTCATATTAGTGTTAGCATTAAGGTTACCATTTTTCATAGGCTTATATTAGATTTAGTGTTTGTGTTAGGATTAGGGTTAGGGCTAGTTTTATTGTTAGTATTAGGGTTAGAGTGAGACTTAGGGATAATTTTAGGTTTATGGTTAGGGTGAGGGTTAGTGTTAGGTTTATGGTTAGGGTTAGTGTTAGGTTTAGGGTATAGTTAGTGTTAAGGATAGTGATAGGTTAGGGTCATCGTTAGAGTTAGAGAAAGTATAGGTTTAGTGTTTGGGTAAAAGTTAGTGTTATATTACGGTTATGGTTGATGTTATTATTGGGGTTAAAATTTTGGTTAGTGTTAGGGTTAGGTTTAGGTTTAATTTTATGGTTAGGGTTAGATTTAGGATTAGAGTAAGTTTTAGGGTTAGGATTAGGTTTATGTTTACAATTACTGTTAGTTTTAGTGTTAGGGTTAGGGTTACAGTTAATGTTAGGTTTAGGTTTAGGGTCAGTGTCGGGATTAGGTTTAGGTTTTTATTGGGGTTATGATTACTTTTATAGTTTGTGTACAATAAGGGTTAGGATTAGGGTTAGAGTTAGGTAAGGTTTAGGGTTAGGGCTAGGATTAGTTTAGAGTTAGAGTTAGTGTTAGTGTTAGTGTTAGGGTTAGGTTTAGGAGTAGTGTTTGTGTTAGGGTTAGTGTTAGGGTTAAATTAAAGATAGTGTTAGGGTTAGGGTTTGTGTTAGGGAGAGTGTTCATGTTAGGTTTAGTTTTAGGGTTAGGGATAAGGTTAGGTTTGTTATTAGGATAAGGGTTATGGTTAGGGTTAGCGTTAGTGTTTTGGTTAGGGTTATAGTTAGGTTTAGGGTTACTGTTAGTGATAGGGTTAGCGTTAGTAATTGCTTTAGGGTTAGGTTTAGGGTGAGGGTTAGGTTAGGGATAGAGTAATAGTTATCTTGGCTATAGTATTTGGATTACGGTTAGGGTTAGCCTTAGGGTTTATGTTAACGTTAGGGTTAGGTTTAGGGTTAGTTTAGAATTAGTGTTAGGGTAGGGTTAGGATTAGGGTTTGGGTTAAGTTTAGGGTTCAGATTCCGGTTACGGTTAGGGTAAGTGTTAGAGTTAGGGTTATGGTTAACATTAGAGTTAGTGTTACATTTAGGGTTAGGGTTACTGTTAGGGAAAGGATTAGGTTTAGAATTAGGTTTAGGGTTAATGTTATGTTACAGTTAGTGTTAGTGTTAGGTAAAGATTTAGGGTTAGAGTGAGGTTTAGGGTTAATATTAGGGTTAAGGTGAGCTCTATTTTAGGGTTAGGATAGGGATTAGGGTTATGGTTAGGGTTAGGTTAAAGTTAGTTTTTGGTTTAGGTTTTGTGTTAGTGTTAGGGTTATGGTTAGGGTTAGGGTGAAGGTTAGTGTTAGGGTTATGTTCGGGTTAGGGTTAGGGTTTGCATTCGTGTTAGGGTCAGGATTAGGTTTTGAGTTAGGTTTAGGTTTAGGGTGACGGTTAGATTTAGGGTTAGGGTTAGGGTTATTGGTAGTTTTACGTTAATTTTATGGTTAGGGTTAGGGTTAGTGTTAGTGTTAGGGTTTGGGTTAGGTTTAGGTTTAGTGTTATTGTTACAGTTAGGGTTAGGTTTAGATTAGGGTTAGGTTAAAGTTAGGGATAAGGTGACCTTTCGTGTTAGTGTAAAAATTAGGGTTAGTGTTAGGGTTAGGGTTAGGTTTATGTTTAGAGTTAGTGTTTGGGTTAGGTTTAAAGTGAGGTTTAGGTTTTGTGTTAGGGTTTGGGTTAGTATTAATTTTAGGTTTAGGGTTAGGATTAGTGTCATGGTTAGTGTTAGAGTTTGGGTTAGGTTTAGGTTTAGGGTTATTGTTACAGTTACAGTTAGGGATAGGGTTAAATTTAGAGAAGTTTTAGGTTTAGGGTTAGGGTTATGGTTAGGATTAGTCTTAGTTTTAGTGTTATAGTTAGGGTTAGTCTTGGGTTTAGGTTTAGCATTAGGTTTAGTGTTAGGGTTAGGCTTAAGGTTATGGTTAGAAATAGTGTTATCGTGAGGCTTAGGGTTAGGGTTAGGTTTAGTTTTAGGGTTATAATTAGGATTATGTTTATGTTTAGGGTTAGGTTTAGAGTAAGGGTTAACCTTAGTGTTAGGTTTAGGTTTAGGATTAGGTTTAGGGTTAGTGATAGGTTTAGCGTTGGTGTAAGAGTATTGTTAACAGTTTTGGTTAGGTTTAAGTTTACTGTTAGGTATAGTGTTAGATTTAAGGTTAGGTTTATGTAAGAATTAGGATTAGGGTTAGGTAAGGGTTAGGGTTATGGTTTGGGTCAGGGTGTGTGTTAGTGTTAGGGTTAGGGTAACGTTAGGGTTATGGTTATGGTAGTTGTTGAGGTTAGTGTTAGGATTAGTATTAAGGTTAGGGTTAGAGTTAGGGTTAGGTTTCAGTTTTAGTTTAGGGTTTGTGTTAGGGTTAGTGTTAGTGTTAGGGTGAGGCTTAGTGTTAGTGTTAGGGTTAGGGTCAGAATTAGTGTTAGGTTTAGGTATAGGATAAGGGTTAGTGTTAGTGTTAGAGTTAAATTTATGTTTAGGTTTAGAGATAGTTTTAGGGTTAAGGTTAGGTTTTGTATTATGGTAAGGTTTAGGGTTTGTGTTAGGATAACTGTTACAATTTGTGTTAGTGTTAGGTTTAGGGTTAGGTGTAGAGATAGGGTTTGTGTTAGGTTTAGGATTAGGTTTAGGGTTAGGGTTCGGGTTAGGTTTTGTGTTAGGGCTTGGCTCAGGTTTAGTGTTAGAGTTAGTGTTATTTTTACATTTAGGATTAGGGTTAAATTTAGTGTTAGGTTAGGGTTAAGGTTAGTGTTAGGGCAGGGTTAGTGTTAAGGTTATGGTTAGGATTTGGTTTAGCATTATTGCTTGTTTTTGGGATATAGTTAGGTTTAGGGTTAGTGTTAGGGTTTGAATTAGGGTTAAAATTAAGTATAGCATTAGGTTTAGGGCACGGGTTAAGTTTAGATTTCCAGTGAGGGTTAGGGTTAGGTTTAGGTAATGGTAAGTGTTTGGGATAGGATAGGTTTAAGGTTATGGTTTGGATTAGGGATTTTGTTAGATTTAATGTTAGGATTAGGGTCAGGGCTACATTACGGTTGGGGTTAGGATGAGGGTTAGTGTTAGGATTCTGGTTAGGGTTAGGGTTAAGGTTATTGTTAGGGTTAGGGTTATGGTTAGGGCTATATATATATAAGGGTTAATTTTAGGGTTAGGCTTACGGTTAGGATCATGGGTAGGTTTAAATTTAAGTTGAAGCTTAGTCTTATGGGTTAGTTTTTGCATTAGGGCTACTGTTAGTATTAGTGTTAATGTTAGGGTTATCGTTTGTGATAGGGTTAGGATTAGCTTGAAGTTTTGTGTTAAGGTTAGGGTTAGGAATAATTTTATGGTTAGTATTAGGTTAGAGTGAATTTCGGTTTAGTTTTAGGGTTACAATTACCATTAAGGTTTGTGTTAGCATTAAGGATAGGGTTAGTTTTAGAGTTAGGGTATAGTTAGGGTTAAGGTTAGTGTTAGATTTAAGGTTAGGATTAGGGTTAGGTTTAGTATACGATTAGGATTTGGATAAGGGTTAGTGTTAAGATTTCAGTTTGAATTAGCGTCAAATTTAGAGTTAGGGTTACGGTTAGGGTTAGGGTTATGTAAGGTTTATGGTTAGGATTATGTTAGGATTATTGTTATGGTTTCGGTTAGGATTTTTGTTACAGTTAGGGTTAGGAATAGGATTAAGGTTATATTAGGGTTAGTGTTAGGGTTAGGGTTAGAGTTAGGGTTATTGTTAAGGTTAGGGAGACGGTTAGGTTTATGTTTAATGTTAGGTTATTATTAGCTTTAGGGTTAGTATAATGTTTAGGGTAAGTTTTATTTTAAGGGTTAGGGTTAGGTTTGGGGTTAGTGTTAGACTTAGGGTTTGGGTTTGAGTTAGGGTTAGGGATAGGGTTCAGGATAGGTTAGGTTTAATTTTGGTTTAAGATTAGGGTTAGGGTTAGTGTTAGGGTTATGGTTAGCATTAAGGTTAGGGTTAGTTTTAAGATTACAATTAGGGGTATGGTTATGGTTAGTTTTTGGGTTAGAATTATAGTTAAATTTAGGTTTTGGGTTAGGTTTAGCTTTAGTTTTAGTGTTAGGGTTGGATTAGGGTTATAGTTATGATTTGTGTTATGGTAAGGGTTATGGGTAGAGTTTGTGTTATGGTTAAAGTTAGATTTAGGTTTTAGGTTATGGTTAGTAAGAGGTTAAAAATGAGGCATAGGGTTAGTGTTAGGATTAGTTTTAGTGTTATGGGTACGTTAGAGTTAGTATTAGGTTTAGGGTAAGGGTTAGTTTTAGTGTTAGGGTTAAGTTTAGGATTTGGGATAGGGTTAGTGTTAGGTTTATGGTCACAGCTAAGGTTAGGGTTAGTGATAGAGATAGGGTTGTGGTAAGTATTAATTTTAAGATTAGGGTTAGGTTTCCTGTTAGGCTTAGTGTTAGTGTTAGTGTTAGGGTTAGGGTTTAAGTTAGGGTATGGTAAGGGTTAGTGTTATCTTAGGGTTATGTTTTTGTTTAGGGTTTGTGTTAAGGTTATGGTTAGGGTTAAAGTTAGGGAATGGTAAGGGTTAGTGTTATGTTAGGGTTAGGGTTAGGTTTTTGTTTAGGGTTTGTTTTAGGGTTATGTTTAGGTTTAGGGTTAGTGTTAGGGTTAAGTTTAGTGTTATGTTTAGAGTTAGGGTTAGGTTTAGGGTTCCTGTAAGGGTAAGGTTTAGTTAGTGTTAGTTTTAGGGTTAGGTTTAGGTTTGGGATTAGGGCGAGGCTTAAGGTTATGTTTAGGGTTACAGTAAGGGTTAGGTGTAGGGTTTGGATTAGGTTTAGTGGTTAGATTAGTGTTACAATTAGTATCAGGGTAGGGTTAGGGTTAGGGTTTGTGTTAATGTTAGGGTTAGTGTTAGGGTTAGTGTTAGGGTAAATCTTAAGGTTATTTTTAAGCTTAGAGTTCGTGTTAGGGTTAGGGTTAGAATTAGGTTTAGGGTTAGTGTTACATTAGGGTTAGGGTTACTGTTAGGTAAAGGTTTGGAGTTAGGTTGAGTTTTAGGGTTAATGTTACAGGGAGGGTTAGCTTTAGGGTTTGGGTTAGGTTATGTTTAGTGTTAGGTTAAGGTTAGTATTGGTTTAGGTTTTGTGTTAATGTTAGGGTGAGGGTTACGGTGAAGGTTAGTGTTAGGGTTAAGTTCAGGTTAGGGTTAGGGTTTGGGTTCATATTCGGTTAGGATTAGGGATACTGTTAGGTATAGGTTTAGGTTGAGGGTTAGAGTTAGGGTTAGGGTTATTGTTTGTGTTAGGTTAATTGTATGGATAGGGTTAGGGTTAGTGTTTGGGTTAGTGTTAGGTTTAGGATTAGGTTTAGTGTTAGTTTTAAAGTTAGGGTTATGTTTAGGTTAGGGTTAGGTTAAGTTTTGGGATGGGGAGGGTTCGTGTTAGTGTAATGGTTAGGCTTAGTGTAAGTATTAGGTCTAGGTTTAGGATTATGTTTAGTATTAGGGTTAGGGTTAGGGTTAGTTTTAGCATTAGTTTGGGTTAGGGTTATCTTTTGGTTTAGGTATAGTGTTAGGGTTTGGGTTAATGTTAGTTTTAGGTTTGGGGTTAGGTTTATTGAAAGGGTTAGGGTTAGGGTTTGGGTTAGGTTTAGAGTTAGGGTTCCGGTTAGCATTAGGGTTAGCTTTAGGGTTAAGGTTAGGGTTAGTCGTGGGTTTAAGTTTAGCATTAGATTAATTGTAAGGGTAAGGGTTAGAGTTATAGTTAGGATTAGGGTTATAGTGAGTCTTAGGGTTAGTGTTAGGATTAGTTTTAGTGATACATTTAGCTTTAGGATTATGGTCAGTGTTAGGGTTACAGTTAGGTTTAACTTTAGTTTTTGGTTTATAGTTATGTTCAGGGTTAGGGTTAGTGATAGGGTTAAAATTGGGGTAAGAGTTAGTGTTAATATTTGGGTTAGGGTTAGTGTTAGGTTTAGTGTTAGGTTTAGGGTAGGGTTATGTAACATTTAAAGTTAGGGTTAGGGTGAGGCTTAAGGTTAGTGTTAGCATTTGTGTTAGGGTTACAGTTAGAGTTAGTGTTAGGGTTAGGTTTAGGATTAGGTTTAGGGTTAGTTTAGGGGTAGGTTTAGGGTTATGATTAGTGTTAGGTTTAGGGTTAGAGTTAGGGTTTGGATTGGGGTTACAGTTACAATTTGTGTTAGTGTTAGGGTTAGAGTTATGGTTTGGTTTAGTGTTAAGGTTATGTTTAGGGTTTGTGTTAGGGTTACAGTTAGGGTTATGGTTACATTTAAGATTATGGTTAAAGATGGAATTACGGTAAAGGATATGGTTAGGGTGAGTGTTACATTAGGGTTAGGGTTAGGGTTAGGGTTAGTTTTAGTTAAGGGTTAGTGTTTTGTTTAGGTTTATGTTCAGGGTTAGTGTTAGGGTGAGGGTTAGGGTTTGGGTTAGGATAAGGGAGAGGTTTAGGTTTAGGGTTAGGGTTAGATTTAGGTTTAAGGTGAGGTTTAGTGTTAGGGTGTTATTGTTAGAGTTAAGGTTAGGGTTATTGTTTTTATTAGATCTAGGGTTAAATTAGTTTTAGGTTTTGGTATAGGTTTAGTTTATATATAGTGTTAGTGTTAGGGTTTTTGTTAGAGTTAAGTTTTGTTTTCGTTTTTGGGCTAGGTTAGGGTTAGTGTTATGTGTAGGGTTAGGTTTAGGGTTAGTGATAGGTTTAGGGTTGGGGTTAGGGTTAGGGTTAATGTTAGTGTTACAGTTAGAATAAGGGTTAAGTTTAGGTTTCGTGTTAGGTTTAGGGTTAGGGTTAGTATTAAGGTTAGTATAAAAGTTAGGGTTAGTGATAGGGTTAGGGTTAGGTTTAGGGTTAGTGTTAGTTTAGGGTTAGTGTTCGGGTTATGGTTAGAGTTAAGGTTTGCATTATGGTAAGAATTAATGTTGGGGTTAGTGTTAGGGTTAGGGTTAAATTTATTGTTAGGATTAGGTTTAGTGTTAGGGTTAGGTTAAGATTTAGGATTAGGTTAATGGTTATGGTTCGAATTCATGTTAGGGTAAATTTAGGGTTAGGGTTTGTGTTACGGTTAGGGTTAAGTTTAGTATTAGGGTTAGGGTTAGGGTTTGTGTAATGTTTAACCTTAGGGTAATGTTTAGAGATATGATTAGTTTTAGGGTTAGTGTTAGGATTATGGTTAGAGTTAGTGTTTGTTTTATGGTTAGGGTTAGGGTGATGGTTAGGGTTATTGTTCATGTTAGGGTTGGGTTTAGTCTTAGGATTAGGCTTAGGGTTAGGGTTAGTGTTAGGTTTAGTTTTATAGTTAGGTTTAGGTTTAGTATTAGAATTTGTGATAGACATAGAGTTAGCTTTAGGTTTAGTGTTGGGTTTAGTGTTAAGGTTAGGGTTAATTATATGGTTAGTGTTTACTTTAAAATTAGAGTTAGTGTTAGGGTTATTTTAAGGTTAGGATTAAAGTTGTGTTAGGTTTAAGTTTAAAGTAAGTGTTAGGGTTAGGATAAGGGTTAGTGTTCATGATAGGTTTAGGGTTAGGGTAAGGGATACGCTTATGGTTAGTGTTAGGGTAGAAATTGTGTAAGGGATAGGGTTAGGTTTAATGATAAGATTAGGTCCAGCGTAAGGGTTAGTGTTAGGTTAGGGTTAGGGTTAGGGTTATTTTTAAGGTTCAGTTTATGGTTAGGGTTGGGGTTTGTGTTATGCTTAGGATTAGGTTTAGGTTTAATTTTAGGGTTAAAATTAGTGTTAGGTATAGGATTAGGGTTAGATTAAGGTTTAGTGTTACTTTTAGGGTTATAGTTAGAATTATTGTTAGTGTAATGTTAGGAATAGTGTTATTGTTAGGATTAGGGTTAGGGTTTGTGTTAGGGTTACTGATAGGGTTATGTATAGGTTTACGGTTATGGTTAGGATTAGGTTTATGGTTAGGGATAGGATTAGCACAGTTTAAAGTTAGGGTTAGTGTTAAAGTTATTGTTATTATTAGGGTTAAGTTTATGGTTAGGTTTATTGTTAGGGTTAGGGTTACAGTTAGGGTTAGGTTAGGGTTCGTGTTAGGTTTAGGCTTAGGTTTAGTAGTAGGTTTAGGTTTAGGGTTTGGGTTAGGGTTCAGTTTAAAGTAAGGGTTAGCATTAGTTTTTGGTTTAGGGTTTTAATGAGGTTTAGGGTTAGTGTTACTTTTAGGGTTAGTGATAGTTTTAGGGATAGGTTTATGGTGAGGGTTAGGTTTTGGTTTAGGATTATTGTTAGGTTAGGTTTGGTTTAGGATTACGGTTAAGGTTAGGGATAGGGTGAAAGTTAGGTTTAGGCTTAATGTTAGTGTTAGGGTTAGACTTAGGGTTAGGGTATCTGTTAGGTTTAGGTATAGGCTTAGGTTTAAGGTTAGTGTTATGGTTGGGGTTATGGTTTGGAGGAGGGTTAGGCTTAGTGGTATGGTTAGGTTTTGGGTTCGTGTTAGGGTTAATATTAGTGTTAAGATTTGGGTTTGGTTAGGTAAGTGTTAATGTTAGGGTTAGGTAATAGACAGGGTTATTGTTTGGGTTAGGGTTGTTGTTAGGTTTAGGATTGGGGTTAGTGTTTGTGTTAGGGTTAGAGTTAACGTTAGGTTTTGTATTAGGGTTACAGTTAGTTTAATGGTTATGGTTAAGGTTACTGTTAGTGTTAGGGTTTGGGTTAGTGTTAGGCATATGATTATGTTAGGGTTAGGGTTAGGGTTAGGGTTTAGTTTAGGGTTAGTTTAGGGTTAGGGTTCATGTTAGGGTAAGGGTTAATGTTAGGGTAAATGTTAAGTTTAGGTTTAGGTTTAGGGTTAGGATTAGGGTTACATTTAGTTTTGATGTTCGGGTTATAGTTAGCTTTATGTTTAGTGTTAGGGTTGGGGTTAGGGTTGGCATTAGGTTTAGGGTTAGCTTTAGGTTTAGTGTTAGGGTTAGGGTTAGGTTTAGGTTTAGTGTTAGGGTTGAGTTTAGGGTTAAGCTTCATGTTAGGGTTAGGGTTTGGGTAAGTGTGAGGGTTAGGGTAAGGGTTAAGGTTAGAGTAAATGTTATTTTTTGGTTAGGGTTAGTGTTAAGTTTAGGGTTAGGGTTAGGTTTAGGGTTAGTTTTAGTGTTTGGTTTAGGATGAGGTTAGGGTTTGTGTTAGGGTTAGAGTTAGGGTTTTGTACGCATGAGGTTTAGGGTTAGATTTTGGTCATTATTATGGTTGGGTTAGTGTTTATGTTAGGGTTAGAGTTAGAGTTAATGTTAGCTGTAGTTTTAGGTTTAGTGTTAGATTTAGTATTAGTGTTAAGAGTAGGATTATTTTTAAGGTTAGTGTTATGGTTATGGTTAGGGTTTGGGTTAGGGACGGGCTTAGTGAAATGGTTAGGGTTAGTGTTAGTTTTAGTGTTACGTTTATGGTTATGGTTAAGTTTAGTGTTCGGGCTAGGGTAAGGTTTAAGTTTAGGGTAAGTATTAGGGTTAACTTTAGTTTTAAGTTTAGGGTTAGGGTTACATTTAAGGTTAGTGTTAGGGTTAGGATTTGGGTTAAGTTTAGGGTTAGGTTTAGTGTTAGGGTTAGGTTTAGGGTTAAGGTTAGGGTTAGTGTTAGGCTTAGGGTTAGTGTTATGGCTAGGGTTAGGGTTAGGGTAGGGTTAGGGTTAGTGTTAGGCTTAGGGTTATTGTTTGTCTTACGGTGAGGTTTAGGGTTAGTGTCATGGCTAGGGTTAGGGTTATTGTAAGAATTAGTTTTAGTGTTAGGGTTAGGGTAAGGCTTAGAGTTATGGATCATGTTAGGTTTAGGAATAGGTATAAGTTAGTGTTATGGTTAGGTTATGGTTAGGTTTAAAGTCAGTGTTAGGGTTTTGTTTACGGTTAAGTTTATTGTTACTGTATGGTTTAGGGTTAGGGTTAAGCTTAGGGTTACATTAGTTTTAGGGTTAGGTTTAGAATTGGAGTTAAGATTATGGTAAGGGTTAGTGTTAACTTTAGGGTTATGGTTAGGATTACGCTAAGATTAGGGTTAGTGTTAGTGTTAAATTATGTGTTAGGTTTAGGGTTAGGGTTAATGTTAGGGTTTGAGTTAGGCTTAGGTTTAGTTTTATGGTTAGGCCTTGGTTTAAGTTTAGGGTTAGGGTTAGCGTTAAGGTAAGGGTTAGATTTAGGGTTAGGGTTAGGGTTAGGTTTAGTGTGTTTGTTTTAGGGTTAGAGATAGGGTTAATTATAGTGTTAGTGTTTGTTTTAGGTTTAGAGATAGGGTTAATTATAGTGTTAGTGTTAGGGATAGGTTTAGAGATAGTGTTACGGTTACAATTAGGTTTAGGATTAGTGTTATTTTTAGCGTTATTACTGGGTTTAAGTTTAGTGATTGAGTTAGGTTTAGGGTTAAGGTTAGTGTGCGGGTAAGGGGTATGGTTATGGTCAGTGTTAGAATTAGGTTTATGTTTTGAGTTAGTATTAGGGTTAGAGTTATTTTTAGGGTTAGGATTATAGTTAGGATTAGGTTAGAGTTAGGGTTAATGTTAGTGTTAAATTTTGTGTTAGGTTTAGTTTTAGGGTTAGTGTTAGGATTATGTTTAGGTTTAGGGTCAGTGTTAGAATTAGTGTTAGGCTTAGGGATAGGTTTAGTTTTAGGGTTAGGGATAGGGTTAAGTTTAGGTTTACTGATAGGGTTAAGGTAAGGTTTAGGATTAAGGTTAGGGTTAGTGTTAGTGTTTGAATTAAGATTTGTGTTTGGGATCACGCTTGGGTTCATATGAGTGTTAGTTTCAGTTTAGGGTTAGGGTTAATTTTGTGTTTGGGTTAGAGTTAGGGTTAATTATAATGTTAGGGTTAGGGATAGGTTAGAGTTAGTGTTAGGGTTAGGGTTAAGGGTAGAGTTAGGGTTAGTGTTATTGTTAGGGTTAGGGTTAGGTTTACTGTTAGGTTTATGGTTAATGTTAATGTTGGTGTTATGGTTAGGGTTAGTGTTAGTGTAAAGGTTAGGTTTAGGGTTAGTGTTAGGGTTAGTGTTATGTTTAGTGTTAGGATTAGGATTAGTTAGGGTTAGGGTTTGGGTTAGGGTTATGGTTATGGTTAGGGTGAGTGTTTGTGTAAGTGTTAGGGTTCATGCTAGTGTTAGGTTTACAGAAAAGATTAGGGTTATATTTAGGGTTAGAATTAGGGTTAGGTTTAGTGTTAGGATTATGATTAGGTTTAGAGTTGCAGTTAATGTTAGTGTTAGGGTTAGTTGTAGAGTTAGGGTTAGGGTTAGTGTTAGGGTTAGGGTTATTGTTAGGTTTGGGGTTATTTTTAGGGTTAGAATTAGTGATAGGATTAGAATTGGGTTTATGTTTTTTTTTAGGATTAGGTTTAGGTTTAGGGTTAATGTTATGGTTGGTCTTAGTGTTAAGGTTAGGTTTAGGGTAATGCTAGGGTTATTGCTAGGGTTAGGGTTAGATTTAGGGTTAATGTTAGTATTAGGGTTATGGTTTGCATTAGGGTTGGTGTTAGGGTTAGGGATATGATTATGTTTAGGGTTGGGTTTAGGGTTAGTGTTAGGGTTAGTTTTAAGTTTAGGGTTAGGGTTAAGTTTAACGTTCATTTTAGGTTTAATTTTAGAGTGAGAGTTAGTGTTAGGGCTAGAATTAGTGTTCATGTTAGGGTTAGGGTTAGGGTTAGGGTTAGGGATATGGTTAGGGTTAGGTTTTGTGTTAGTATTTGTTTTAGTGTTAGGGTTTATTATACTGTTAACATTAGGGATAGGTTTACAGTTATTTTAAGGATTAGGTTTTGGTTTACTAGTTAGTGTTAAGATTAGTTTTAGGGTTAAGATTAGTGTTAGTGTTAAGATTAATGGTAGGGTTTAGATTAAGTTTATTGATAGTGGTAGGTTTAGGGTTAAGGTTAGTTAATACTTAAGGTTTAGGGTTTGGTTTAGGGTTAAATTCAAGTTAGGGTTAGGTTAGGTTTAGGGTTTGAGTTAAAATTAGATTTAGGGTTATTTTTAGGGTTATGGTTACAATTAAGATTAGGATAGTGTTAGGGATAAGGTTAATGTTAAGTTTTGTGTTACGGTCAGTGTTAGGGTTTGTGTTAGGATTAGGTTTTCAGTTAGATTGAAGTTTAGGATTAGGGGTAGGGGTAAGTTTAGTGTTAGTTTTAGGGTTAGGGTTAATGTTTAGTTTGTAGTTAGTGTTAGGGTTATGGTAAGGGTTAGGATTAGCATCAGGGTTAGTGTTCGTGTTAAAATTAGAATTTGTGTTAGGGTTCAGTTCGGGTGAGTGTTATTGTTAGGGTTAGGGTTAAGGTTAAATTTGTGTTAGGGTTAGGGTTAATTATAGTGTTAGGGTTAGGGATAGGTTAGAGTTAGTGCTTAAGATTAGATTTAGAGGTATGGTTAGATCTAGGGTTAGGCTTATGGCTAGGGTTAGAGTTACAGTTAGGGCTATTGTGAGTGTTATGGTAAAGAATAAGGTTATAAATAGAAATAGGGCTATTTATAGGTTATAAGTAGAAATAGTCCTAGGGCTAGGGTTAGGTGTAGGTTTAAGGTTAGGATTCAAATAGGGCTAGGATTAGCAGTATGATTAGTGTTAGGTTTATGTCTATGGTTAGGGCTAGTGTTAGGGTTAGTTTTAGGGGAAAGGATGGGGTTATATAGTTAGGTTCAGTGCTAGGGCAAGGGTTATAATTAGGGATTGGCCTATGGTGAGGGTTTGGGTTTGGATTAAGTCTAGGTTTAGGGCTAGGATGAGGGCTAATGTTTGTGTTAGGATTAGGGCTAGGATTAGGGCTAGGGATAATGTCAGGTCTAGGGTTGCGCTTAGGGATAGTGTTAAGGATAGGTTTATGGCTAGGTCTTGTGTAAAGGTTAGGTTTAGTGTAGGGGTCAGGTATAGAGCTAGGTTATTATTAGCGTCAGAGTATGGATAGAGTTTGGTTTGGGTTAAGGTTTAAGGTTAGGGCTCAAATTAGCATTAGGTTTAGGGTTAGGGTTAATGTATAGAGTTAGGTTTACAATTCAGGTTAAGTTTAGAGTAATGTATAGGGTTAGTGTTAGGGATAGGTTTAGGCGTAGGCCTAGGGTTAGCTTTTGATTTAGGCTTATGTTTAGATTAATTAATAAGTTCAGTGCTAGTGTTAGAGCTTAGGTTAAGGTTAGGATTAGGGATAGGATTTGGCTTACTCCTAGGGTTAGTGTTAGGGTTCCCTTTAGGGTAAATGTTAGGGTTTGATCTAGGATTAGGTCTAGGGTGAGGTTTAGGGTTAGAATCAGGGCCACCGTTAGGGTTAGGGTTAGGATTAGGGTTAGAGTTAGGGCTAGGGTTAGCATTAGAATTATGATTATGTTTAAGGTAATGGATAAAGTTATAGCTATTATTTGGGCTATAGTTACACTTAGGATTAGGGATAGGGTTAGGATTAGTGTTAGATCTAGGTTAATGTTTAGAGTAAGGGTTAGAGTTTGAGATAGGATTAGGGCTAGAACAAGAATTAGATTTAGGTTTTGTGCTAGGGTTAGTGTTAAGGTTATGCTTAGGTCTAGGATTAGGGCTTGTATTAGGGTTAGGTTTTGTGTGAGGTTGATGGCTATTATTAGGGCTATGGGTAATGTAAGAGCTAGGGTTACGGTCACGGCTACTTTTTTGGGTTAGGGTTATAGATATGTATAGTGTTAGCTTTAAGCTTTGGGTTAGGATAAGGTTTAGACCTAGGGTTTGTGTCAGTGTAAACGTCAGTATTCAGGTTAGCATTTGGTGTATGGTTAGGGCCAGAATTAGAACTAGGGTTAGGTGTAGAGCTAGGGTTTGTCTTTGCATTAGGTTAATGGATATTTTAGGGCTATGGCTAGGTTTTTGTTTAGGACTAGGCCTAGAGTTAAGGCTATATTTAGGATTAAGTTTAGGTCTAGTGCTAGTGTATGGTTAGTTTTAGGTATAGGTTTACTGGTAGGGCTAGTGTTAGGGTTCGGTTTATTGTTAAGGTCAGGCTTTGATCTAAGGTTAGTGTTAGGGTCAGAATAAGGGTAAGGTTTAGGCTTAGGCTTCGGGTTCGGGTTAGAGATAGAATGAGGGCTAGGGTTAGGACTAGTAATAGAGTTAGAATTTGGAGTAAGCTAAGGATTAGGGTTAGAACTAGGGTAGCATTAGGGTGAGAGTTTGGCTTAGGGTAAGGAATAGGTTTAGAGTTAAGGTTTGGCTTAGTGTTAAGGTTAGGGTTAGGGTTAGTGTTAAAGCTAGGGTTGAGGCTCAGATTAACGCTAGGTTTTATGTTAGGTATTAGGGCTATGGCTAATGTAAAAACTAGCTTTATGGTTAGGGATAGTTTTAGGGTTAGAATTAGGTCTAGGTCTAGTGTTTGGGTTAGGTTTAGGGTTAGGGTAATGTTTAAAGGTAGGGTTTGTTTTAGGGTCAGAGGCAGGGTCAGTATTAGTTGTAGGGATAGTGCTAGGACTAGTTGTAGCATTAGGATTTGGTTTGTTAAGGGTTAGGATTAGGGCTATAGCTCAGTTTTGTTTGTGGGCTATGGCTCGGGTTAGGGCTAGTTTTCAAATTAAAATTAGGGTTTGGGCTCTTGTTAGGGTTAGTTTTAGGTTTAGAGTTAGAATTAGATTTAGAGTTACAATTAGTTCCAGGATTAGGACTAGTGCTAGGGTTAGACAAATGTTAGGGCTAGTGTTATGGTTAGGCAATAGATAAAGTTGGTACTAGAAATAGGTCTATGGCTAGAGTTAGGGTAAGTATCAGGGCTAGGGTTAGAGTTAGGGTTACAGTTAGCAATAAATTAGGGCTAGGATTAGAGCTATGGTTAGTATTGGGTTAGGCCTAGGCTTAGGGCTAAATTTAGTGTTAGTGATAGTGTTAGGCTTAGGGTTAGGGGAACTGATGTTGTTATACCTACGTTCAGAACTAGGGTGAGGGTTGAAATTAGGGTTTGGGCTAGGGTTAGTGTTCGGGTTAGGGTTAAGCCTAGTTTTAGGTCTAGGATGAGGGCTCAGGTTTGTGTTAGGTTTAAGGCAAGAATTAGGTAGAGTGCTAATGTCAGGTCTAGGGTTATGGTTAGGGATACTGTTAGGGTTAGTTCTATGGCTATGTCTACTTTAAGGGTTATGTTTAGGGTAAGGGTTAGGTTTAGAGCTCGGTGAGTTATTAGAGTCAGTGTCTTGCTCAGAGTTTGGGTTAGGTTTTGGTTTATTTTTAGGGTTCATATTAGCATTGGGGTTAGGGTTAGGGTTAGGTTTAGAGTAATTGATAGGATTAGATTTAGTGTTCAGGTAAGATTTAGTTAAGAATAAGGTTAGTGTTAGCGATAGGTTTAGGGTTACACCTTGATAGTGTTAGATTTAGATTTAGGACTAGGTTAAGTGTTAGGTTTAGCATAACTGTTAGGCTTTGAGCTAGGATTAGGACTATGGCAAGGGTTATGTTTATGGTTAGGTCTAGGGTTAGGATTACAGTTAGGGTTAGTGTATGTTTAGGGTTAGTACTAGGGTTAAGTTTACAGTTAGGGTTAGAGTAGGTTTAGTGTTAGGGCTAGTGTTATCATGACATTTATAGTTAGGGTTAATGTAATGGGTGGGGATAGATTTAAGTTTATAGCTATGTTTTGTTAGGCTTATGTTTAGGGTAATGGATAGGTTTAGACCTAGAGTTAGGACTAGGAATATGGTTAGGATTAAGTCTAGGGATAGGTTTCGGGTTAGGGGCAGTTTTCGGGCTAGGGTTAGTTTTAGGGTAATGGTTAGGGCTAGGGTTAGGGTCTAGGTTTATGTTACGGATAGATTGAGTTAGATTTATGGCTAGGTCTAGTGTAAGGGTTTGGTTTATTGTAAGGGTCAGGTTTAGAGCTATGGGTATTATTAGGGTTAGAATTAGGTTTTAGGTTTGTTTTACTTTAGGGTTTAGGTTTAGAGCTTGAAATAGCATTAGAGTGTAGTTAGGGTAATGATAGGTTTAGGTTTAGAGTTCATGTTAGGTGTAGGGTAATTGATAGCGGTAGAGTTAGCAAAGGGTTTAGGGTTAGGCCTAGGGTTAGCGTTATGTTTCTGGTTGTGCTTAGGATAATGGGTAGGGTTATTGCTAGGTTTATGGTTTGTATTAGAGCTAGAGTTAGGGTTAGGCTTAGGGTTAGGGTTAGGGTTAGGTTTAGAATATGTTTTAGAGTTTGAGCTAGGGTTAGCACTAGGGCAAATGTTAGGTTAGTGTTAGATCTAGGTTATAGTTATGGTTAGGGTCAAGGTTAAAGTTAAGTTTAGAGCTAGGGTTATCATTAGGTTTAGGGTGTTGGATAGGGTTTGATTTTGTGTTAGGGTTAGGGTTAGGGTTAGGTTTTGGCTAAAGGTTAGGATTAGGGATAAGCTTAAGTTTAGGTTTAGGGTAATGGTTAGGGTTTGAGCAAGGGTTATCTCTATGGCAAGGTTTAGGTTTATGGTTATGTCTAGGGTTAGAGTAAGGGAAGATTTAGAGTAAGGGCTAGGGTTATCATCGGGGTTATGGTTAGCATTAGGGTAATGGGTAAGGTTAGAGCTAGGGTTAGGGCTAGGGTTATCATTAAGGTTAGGATTAGAGTTAGGATAATATGTAGGCTTACAGGTAGGGTTAGTGATAGGGTTAAGGTTAGGATTAGGGCTAGGGTTAAGGTTAGGTATAGGTTTAGGCCAAGGGTTAGTGTTAGGTTTAGGTTAAGTTTAAGGGTTAGGGATTGAGCTAGTATTTGGACTAGGATGAGGATTAGGGTTAGACTCAGTGTGAGGGTTAGGGCTAGGGTTAGCATTAGGGTTCAAGTTAGTGTTAAAGTAATGGATAGAGTTAGAGGTAGGTTTTGGCCTATAGTGTTGGCTAGTTTCAGGGTTATTGATGTGGCTAGGTCTAGTGTTAGGTTTACGCTTTTTGTTAGGATAAGGTTTAGAGCTAGTGTTTGTGTTAGATTCAGGGTCAGTGTTTGGTTNTTTTTTTTTTTTTTTTTTGGTCTTGGTTAAAGATATGGCTAGATTTAGGATTAGGTTTTATCTAGAGGTAGTGTTAGGGTTATGTTTAGATAAAAGGTTATGGGTAGGTCTAGTGTTAGGGTTTGATTTAGGTTCAGGGTGAGAATAAGTGTCAGGTTTAGGGTTAAGATTTGGATTATGGTTAAAACAAAATGACGGCTAGGGTTAGGACTAGTAATAGGGTTAGGGTTAGGGTTTGGGTTATACTAAGGATTAGTTTTAGGACTAGGGTTAGCATTAGGATTGGGGTTTGGATAGGGTAAATGATAAGGTTAGATCTCGGGTTAGAGCTAGGTTTCGGGTTAGGGTTAGGGCTAGTTTTAGGGTAAGGGTTATGGTGAAAGCTAGGATTATCTCTCAGATTTGTGCTAAGTTTTGGTTAGCATTCGGTTTAAGGTTACGGCTAATGTATGATCTAGGGTTATGATGAGAAGTAGTCTTAGAATTAGGGTTAGGACTATGTCTCGTTTTATGGTAGTGTTTAGGTTTAGGGTGATGTTTAGAAGTAGTGTTAGTGTTAATGTCAGAGACAGGTTCAGGGGTAGTTTTAGGGTTACGGATAGGACTCGAATTAAGGCTAAGCTTAGGGCTAGATGTATGGTTAGATTTTGGTTGAGGTAAAAGTGTAGGATTAGTGTTATGGCTCAGTTTTGTTTTAGGGCTAAGCCTATGGTTAGGACTAGTTTTAGGATTAGCATTAGGGTTAGCGCTAGGGTTAATATTAGAGTTATTACTAGGGTTAATGTTAGGGCTAGGATTAGTGTTAGGGTCAGGTTTTCGGTTAGGTTTAGGGTAAGCAATGGGGCTATAACTAGGCTTAGGTCTAGGGAAAGAGTTAGAATTAGGTTTAGGTTATGATTAAGGCTAGGTTTTGGGCTAGGATAAGAGCTACTGTTCGTGTTAGTGTTAGGGCTAGAATTAGGGCTAGGGCTAATGTCAGGTCTATGGTTACAGATAGGGATAGGTTTCAGGTTATGTTTATGCTTATGTCTAGTGAAAGTGTTATATTTAGGGTAAGGGTCCACTTACAGCTATGTGTATTATTAGGGTAAGTGTACGGCTTAAAGTTTGGTTTAAGTTATGGTTTAGGTTTAGGGCTCGAATTAGCATTAGGGTTAGAGTTAGGGGTAGGGTAATGAATAGGCTTAGGATTAGGGTTTAGGTTAGTTTTACGGTAATGGATAGGTTTAGGGATTGCACTAGGGTTAGGGTTAAGCCGAGGGATAGCGTTAGAGTTAGGATTATGTTTAGGGTAATGGATAGAATTAGAGCTAGAATTAGGGCTAGGGTTATGGTTAAGATTAGTGCTAGGGTTAGGGTAGTGGATATAATTAGAGCTATGGTTAGGGCTATGGTTAAGGTTAGTATTAGGGCTAGTGTTAGGTTACAGTTTGAGATAAGGCTAGGGTTATTTTATGGGTAAGTTTAGGCTTTGAGCTAGGGTTAAGACTAAAGCGAGGATTAGGGTTAGGGTTAGGGTGAGGGTTAGGTTTAGTGTTACACTTAGGGCTATGTTCAGGCCTAGGATTAGGGCTAGCTTCTGTGTTAGTTTAGGCCTAGGGTTAGGGCCATGGGTAATGTAAGAGCTAGGGTTATGATTAGGGCTAATTTTAGGGTTTGGGTTATGGCTCGGTCTAGTATTAGGATTAGGTTTTGTTTAAGGTGAGCTTTGGAGTAGGATTATGTTGGGGTCATGACCAGTGTTAGGTTAGACTTAATGTTGGGTTTAGTGCCAGAATTAAGACTATGGTTAGGTCTAGGGGTAGAGTTAATTATTTGGTTAGGTTAAGGGTTATTGTTAGGGCTAGGACTAGGTTGTTGTTCAGGTCTAGGGCTAGAGATATGGCTAGATTTAGAATTAGATTTAGGTCTAGGGCTAGTGTTAGGTTTAGGTTTAAGTATAGAATTACTGGTTTAAGTTTAAGTATAGGATTAGGTTTTGGCTTCGGGTTAGGATCAGGTTTCGACCTACCGTTAGTGTTAGGGTCAGAATAAGTGTCAGGGTTATGGTTTGGGTTTGGGTTAGTGTTAGAGCTAGAATAAAGGTTAGAGTTAGGACTAGTTATAGGGTTAGTGTTTGGGTTAGGCTATGGATTAAGGTTAGGACTAGAGTTAGAATTAGGTTTGGGGTTTAGCTTAAGGTAACGAATAGGGTAAGAGCTAGGGTTAGGGTATGGGTTACAGCTAATTTTAGAGTTAGGGTTAAAAATACAGTTAGCGCTCAGATTAGGGCCAGTTTTTGGGTTACGTTGGGGCTAGTGTTAGGCCTACAACTAATGTTTGAACCAGGGTTATGATTAGGGCTACTTTGTGGGTAAGTGTTATGGCTAGGTCAAGTATTGGGGTTAGGGTTAGCGTTAGCGTGAAGTTTAGAGATGGGTTAGTGTTAGGAGCAGGGTCAGTGTTCAGATTATATTTAGGGTTAGAATTAAACCCAGAATTATCAATAGAGTTAGGTCTAGGAGTAGGGTTAGTTTTTGTGTCAGGTTAAGGTTTATCATTAGGGCTAGGGCTAGGTTTTTGTTTAGGTCTAGGGATAGAAATATTGCTAGATATAGGATTAGATTTAGGTCTAGGGATAGTGTTAGGGTTAGGTTTAGAATTATGTTTATTTCTAGTGCTAGTTTTAGGGTTCATTATAGGGTTATGGTCAATTTTAGACCTACGATTACCATTAGGGTTAGAGTTAGGGTTAGGTTTGAATTATGGTTAGAGCAAGAATGAGGGCTAGTGTTAGCACTAGTCATAGCATTAGGGTTTGGGTTAGGCTAAGGATTAGGGTTAGGCCTAGGTTTAGCATTAGGGTTAGAGTTAGCTTAGGATAAGAGATAGGATTAGTACTAGGGTTAGGGCTATGTTTAGGGTTATGGTTAGGGCTAGTGTTAGATTTAGGTTTAGGATTAAAGCTAAGATTAGGTCTTGCATTAAGGCTAGTTTTTTGTTAGAGTTAGGGCTAGGTTTTGAGTTATGGCCAATGTATGGACTAGGGTTTCAATTTGGGTTAGTTATAAAATTAGGGTTAAGACTATGTCTAGTGGTAGGATTATGTATAACATTAGGGTGATATTTACAGCTAGGGTTAGTGTTAGGGTCAAATTCAAGGTCAGAGTAGTTTTAGGGTTAGGGTTTGACTCGAATTAGGGCTAAGGTTAGGGCTAGGTGTAGGGTTAGCTTTTGGTTTAGTTTAAGTTCTTAAGTTAGGGCTATGGCTCTGTTTTGTTTTGGGGCTAGTTTTAGGCTTAGCATTAGGTTTAGGGCTAGTTTTAGCTTTAGATTTAGGCTTAGGGTTAACGATGGATTTAGATTTAGGTTTAAATCTTGGGTTAGGTCTAGGGCTAAGGATAGGGCTACTGTTAGGTCTTGGTTTATGGCTATGATTAGGGTTATGGTAAAGGATAGGGTTAGAACTAGGAATAGGGCTAGTGTGAGAGTGAGAGTTTGTCTTACAGCTAAGCTTTGTGTTTGGTTAGGTATAGGGCTTAATTACGGCTAGTAATAGGGCTAGGTTTATGGTTATGTTTAGGCCTAGGTTTAGTTTTAGGCTTAGGGTTAGGTTTAGTGTAAGCAATTGGGTTAGAGATAGGGCTAGGACTAGGGTGAAGGTTAGCATTAGGGTTAGGACTAGGGTTTAACTAGAGTTATGATTAAGGCTAGGTTTAGGGCTAGGATTAGAGCGAGGGTTTGTGTTAGGGTTAGGGCTAGGATTAGTGTTAGGGCAAATGTCAGATCTAGGGTTACAGTTAGGGATAGTTTTATGGCTATCTTTAGTGTAAGAGTTAGGTTAGGGGAAGGATCAAGTTTAGAGATAGGGGTATTATTAGGGTCAGGTTTAGGGTTTTGTTTAGGTTAGGGTTTAGGGTTAGGGCTCAAATTATCATTAGGATTTGGGTTAGAGTAGTGATAGTGTTTGGTTTATGGTTCATGTTAGATTTAGCATAATGGCTAGGGTTACATTTAGGGATAGTGTTAGATTTATGCCTAGGTTTAGCATTATAATTAAGGTCATGTTTATGGTACTTGATAGGGTTAGAGCTAAATTTAGGGCTAGGGTTATGGATAGGATTAGGGCTAGGTTTAGGGATAGGGTTATGGTTTTTTTGTGTTAATGTTAGGGCTAGAATTATGGCTAGGGTAAATGACACTTCTAGGGTTGTGGTTAGGGATAGTTTTAGGGTTAGGTTTAGTATGAAGTTTAGGTTTAGGTGTAGGGTCACGGTTAGAGCTAGGTATATTATAATGGGAAGAGCCAGAGTTAGGGTTTTGTTTAGGTTAATGTTGAGGGTTAGGGCTCAAATTAACAATAGATTTAAGGTTAGGGTGATGATAGGGTTAGGTTTAGGGTAATGGATAGGTTTAGGGCTAGTGATAGGGCTAGGTTTATGGTTAGAATTCTGGCTAGTTTTAAGGTAAGTTTTAGGGTTAGGTTCTGCTTTAGAGTTAGATATCGGGTTAGGTTTAAACTAGGTTTAAGTCTCAGATTAGGTCTTTGAGGTTTTGTTAGGACTAGGGTTAGTGGTATGGCTAATGTATGAACTAGTGTTACAATTAGTGCTAGTTTTAGGGTTAGGGTTAGGGCTAGGTCTAGTGTTACAGTTGTTAGGTTTAGAGTTAGTGTGATATTTAGAGGAATGGTTATTTTTAGGGTCAGTGTCAGAGTAAGGGTTAGTCTTAGGGTTAGAGTTAGGACTCCAATTAGGGCTAAAGTTAGTATTAGCTGTACCATTAGGGTTTGGTTTACTTTAAAGGGTTAGGGATATAGGTTGGTTTTGTATTAGGGCTAGGGCTATGGTTATGGCTTGATTATGGATTAGCATCAGGGTTAGGGCTAGTGTTAGGTTGAGATTTAGGCTTAGATTTAGGATTAGATTTAGATTTAGGGATAGATCTAGAGTTAGGGCTAGGGCTAGGGCTAAGGTTATGACAATGATTAGTGTTATGGTAACAAATATGATAAGAACTAGGGATATGGCTAGGTTGAGAATTAGAGTTACTCTTAGTAGTAATCTTAGGGTTAGAGTTAAGTTTAGGGCTAAATTATGGGTAGGTTTAGGGCTAGGGTTAGGGCTAAATTAGGGCTAGGATTAGAGCTAGGGTTAGTGATTGGGTTAGTGCTAAATTAGGGTGAGGATTAGGGCTAGAGTTAGTGTTTGGTTTAGGGCTAAATTCGGGCTAGGATTAGGGGTTTTGTTAGTGTTAGCGTTAGGGCTAAATTAGGGTTAGTATTAAGGCTAGGGTTAGTGTTGGGTTTAGACCAAGGGGTTGGGCTAGAGTTAAGGTTAGAATTAGTGTTAAGGTTAAGTTTAGGGAATGGGTGGGGTTATAACTAGCTTTAGGGCTAGGATGAGGTTTAGAATTAGGATTTGGCCTAGGGTTAAGGTTCAGTTTAGGATTAAGGCTAGGTTTAGGGCTAGCTTAAGCCTAGGGTTTCTGTTAGAGTTATGGCTAGGAGTATGTCTAGGGCTAATATCAGGTCTAGGGTTAATGTAAAGGATAGATTTAGGGTTAGGTTATGGCTAGGTCTAGTGTAAGAGTTAGGTTTAGGTTAAAGGTCAGCTTTAGGGCTGGGGTTATTATTAGGGTCAACTTCAGGGTCAGGGTTAGCATTTGGTTTAGCTAAAGGTCTAGGGTTATGGTTCGAATTAGCATTAGGGTTAGGTTTAGGATTAGCATAATGGATAAGGTTTAGTTTAGGTTTCAATTAAGGTTTAGGATAATGAAAGGGTTAGGTTTAGCAATCGAGTTAGGGTTAGCATTAGGGTTAGGTTTATGTTTAGTGTAATGGATTGGTTTATAGCTAGGGTTAGGGCTAGGTTATGGTTTGGATTAAGTCTATGTTTAGGGCTAAATTTAGAGATAGGGCTAGGGTGTGATTTAGGGTAAGTTTTAGGGTTAGGGTAAGTGTTAGGTTTAGAGCTAGGGTTATTATTATGTTACAGTAAGGGTTAGTGTTTGAGCTAGGGTTAGGGCTAGTGTGAGGTTTAGTTTTAGTTTTAGGTATAGATTTATATTTATGGATAGAGTTAGGTTTAGTGTTAGGGATAGAGTTTTAATTTGGGGTAGTTTAAGGATTAGGTTAATAGATATGTTTAGAGCTAAAGTTCAGGCTAGGTTTAACATTCGGATTAGGGTTAGGTTTAGAATTAGGGTTTAGGATAGAGCTAGGTTATGTTTAGTGTAAAGATTAGACTTTGAGCTAGGGTTAGGTCTAAGGTGAGGCTTAGGTTATGGCTACGTTTAGGGCTAGGTTTAGGCTGAGGGTTATGTTTAGAGCTAAGTCTAGGCCTAGGATTAGGGCTAGGTTTTGTGTTAAATTTAGGACAATGCGTAATATATGAACTAGGTTTATGTTTACAGCTAGTTTTAGGATTAGGGTTATGGCTAGCTCTAGTGTTAAGTCTAGGTTTTGGGTTAGTATCACATTTAAAGCTAGGTTCAGTGTTAGAATCAGGGTCAGTTTTGGGGATAGGTTTAGGGTTAGGTTAGAGCCAGAATTAGCACTAGGTTTAGGTCTAGGGGTAGGGTAAGTGTTCAGTTTAGGTTAAGGGTTATTGTTAAGTCTAGTGCTAGGTTTTTGTTTAAGTCTAGGGGTAGAGTTATACCTATATTTAGGATTAGCTTTTGGTCTTGGTCTACTGTTAGGCTTAGGTATAGGTAGAGGGTTACCAGTAGAGCTAATGTTAGGATTTGGTTTAGGGTTAGTATCAGGTTTAGACCTAGGGTTACTGTTAGGGTCAGATGAGGGTCAGAGTTATATTTAGTGGTATAATGAGGGCTAGAGTTCAGACTAGTATTATGGTTAGAGTTTAAGTTAGGCTAAGGATTAGGATTACAAGTAGGGTTAGCATTTTGGTTAGGGTTTGGCTTAGTGTAAGGAATAGGTTTAGAGTTAGGCTTAGGGCTAGATTTAGGGTAAGGGTTACAGCTAGTATTAGGGTTAAAGCTAGGGTTAGGGCTCAGATTACAGGTAGAATTTCTGTTAGGGTTAGGGCAAATGTTAGCATAAGACTAATGTACTAACTAGTGTTATGATTAAGGCTAGTTTTAGGGTCAGGTTAAGGCTAGAAATAGTGTTAGGGTTAATTTAATGTTAGGGTGATTTTTAGAGCTGGAATTAGTGTTAGGGTAAGTGTCAGGGTCAGGGTTAGTTTTAAAGTTAGTTTTATGGCTAGTTGTAGAGTTATGGTTTGATTTAGTTTAAGGATTAGTATTAGGGCTTTGGCTTGGTTTAGGTTTATCATTAGGACTAGGGATAGAGCAAGTTTTAGGATTAGCATTATGGTTAGGGGTAGTGTTAAGGTTTGGTTTAGGCTTATTGTTACAGTTAAATTTAGAGTTAGGTTTAGATTTACACTGAGGCTTAGATCTATGGTTAGGATTAAGGCTAAGGATAGAAATAGGGCTAGGGCTAGGGTAAGAATTAGAAGTAGTCTTATGGCTAGGTTTAGCGTTAGGATAGCATTAAGTAAAGGCTAGGATTAGCACTAGGCTTTGTGTTAGGCCTAGTTTTAGGGCGATGGTTAGTGTGAGCTTCAGGGTTCTGGTTAGTTTTTAGGTACAGGGTGAGGTTATAGGTAGATTTAAGTCTAGGGCGAAAAATAGAATTAGGGTTAGGTCTCAGCTTATGGTTCAGGTTAGGAATAAGCCTAGATTTAGGACTAAGATTATGGCTAGAGCTAATTTCATGTCTATTGTTTCGGTTAAAAATATATTTAGGGTTAGGTTTATGGCTACGTCTAGTGTAAGGTTTAGGTTTAAGGTTAGGGTCAGGTTTGGAGCTAAGTGTACTATTAGGGTCAGTGTCGCAATTAGTGTTTTGGATAGGTTAATTCTTAATGTTAGGGCTCAAATTAGCATTAGAGTTAGGATTAGGGTAAAAATAGTGTTAGGTTTAGGTCCGGTTAGGTTTAGGGTAATGGATAGGGTTAGGATTAGGGATAGAGTTATGTTTAGGCCCAGGTTTTACATTAGGGTTTTGGTTATGGTTAGGGTAATGAACAGGGTTAGAGATAGGGCTACATCTAGGGTAAATGTTATGATTATTGATAGGGTTACGCTTAGAGTTAGTGTTAGGGTTAAATCTAGAGTTACGGCTAGGGTTATAATTACCATTAGTGATAGGGTTAGGATTAGGGGTAAATCTAGGGATAGTGTTTGGGTAAAGGCTAGGTTTGGGGTTAAGATAAGGGTAGGTTTAAGGTTATGTTTAATATAAGTACCAGGGTTGCAATTAGGGCTAAATTTAGAGTTAGGGTTAGGGCTAGGTCTACTGTTAGATTTAGTTATAGGGTTAGGGTGATGTTTAGAGCTAGAGTTATTGTTAAGGTCAGAGTCAGGGTCAGGATTAGTTTTAGAGTTTGGCTTAAAACTCGAATTAGGGCTAGAGTTATGGCTATGTGTAGGGTTAGGGCTTAGTTTATATTAAGGGTTAGGGTTAGGTCTATGGCTTGATTTTGTTTTAGGGCTAGGGTTCGTGCTACTTTTAGGATTAGCCTTAGGGTTAGGGCTAATGCTAGATTTAGGTTTAGACTTAGGGTTAGGGTTAGATTGTAAGGGTTAGATCTAGGATTGCTGCTAGGGCTATGAATATGGCTAGTGTTAGACCTATTGTTTGGGCTAGGATTAGGGTTCCAGTAAAGTATAGTGTTAGAACTAGGTTTAGGACTCAGGTGAGAGTCAGAGTTAGTCTTTGTACCAGGGTTAGGGTTAAGGTTAGGGATAGGGCTAAATTGGATTTAAGATTAGGGCTAGGGTTAGTGTTAGGTTTAGGCCTAGGGTTATGGTTAGGAGTATAATTAAGGTTATGTTTAGGGCTAGAATAAGGGCTAGGGTTTAGGGTTAAGGCTAGTATCATGGCTAGGGCTAATATCAGGTTAAGGGTTATGCTTACAGATAGTTTTAGGGTTAGTTTTATTGCTAGGTCTTTATGTAAGAGTTAGGTATAGGGTAAGAGTGAGGTTCAGAGATAGGGTAATAATTAGGGTAAGTTTCAGTGCTAGGGTTTGGTTTAGGTTTGAGTTTCGGGTTAGAGCTCAAATTAGTATTAGGATTAGGGTTAGGGTAATGATTGGATTAGGTCTAGGGTTCAGGGTAGGATAAGGGTAATTGATAAGTTTTCGGAGACTGATATGTTTAGGGTTAGGCCTAGGGTTAGTTAGCCTTAGGGTAAGGGTTATGTTTAGGGTAATGATACAGTTAGATTTAAGGTTAGGGCTAGGATTATGGTTAGGATTAGGTCTTGATTTAGGGTTAGGGTGAGAGTTAGAACTAGGGTAAGGTTAGTGTTATGTTTACTATGAGGGTTAAGTTCTGAGCTATGGTTTGGTCTAGGATGAGTGTTAGGTTCAGGATTAGGTCTAAGGATATGATTACGGTATATATTGGGTTAAGGTTTGGATTAGGATTAGACCTAGGATTAGTGGTAGTGTCAGTAAAAGGTTTGGGTTTGTGTTAGGGTTTTGGATATGATTAGATCTAGAATGAGGGCAAGGGTAAGGGCTATTAATAGGATTAGGGTTTTAGTTAGCCTAAGGATTAGGGATAGGTCTAGGGTTACCCTTAGGTTTAGGGTTTTTCTTAGGGTAAGAAATTGGTTTAGAGCTACGGTTATGGCTATGGTTATGGTTAGAGTTAGGGTTAAGGCTAGGTTTAGGGCTCGGATTAGGCCTTGGTTTTGTGTTATGTTTAGGGCTAGGGTTAGGGCAATGGCTAATGTAAGAACTAGGGTTACCATTAGGGTTAGTTTTAGTGTTACGGTATGGGTTAGGTTCAGTGTTAGGGTTAGGTTTAAGGTTAGGGTGATATTTATAGCTAGGGGTCATATTAGGATAGGAGTCAGGGTCAGGCTTAGTTTTAGGGTTAGAATTAGGACTCGAATAGGGCTAGGGTTGCTGTTAGGGTTCAGTTTAAAGTTAGAGCAGTGTTTAGAGCTATGATGAGTGTTAGGATATGAGTCAGTGTAAGGGTTGGATTTATGGTTAGGGTTAGTACTCGAATTAGGGCTACGGTTAGGTCTAGTTGTAGTGTTAGGATTTGGTTTAAGTTAAGGTTTAGGGTTAGGGCTCATATTCGGTTTTGTTTTAGTCCCAGGGTTAGAGTAAGCACTAGTGTTAGTGTTAGGCATTGGCTTAGGTTTAGGGTTAAATTTAGAATTAGGATTAGATCTATGGTTAGGGCTATAACTAAGGATATGGCAAGGGTTAATGGCTAGGTTTAGGGTTACGGTTAAGGGAGAGGGTTAGAACTAGGGTAGGACTAAGGCGAGATTTAGTTTTAGGGCTAGGGCTAGGTTTAGGGTTAGAGATAAGGCTACATTAGGGCTAGAATTAGGGCTAGGTTTAGTGTTTAGTTTGTGTCTAGGGTTAGGTTTAGGGTTATTGTTAAGGTTAGGGTTAGGTTTAGGTTTATGGTGAGGGTTACAGTTTAGAGTTAAAGTTTAGAGTTTAGGTTTAGAGTTAGGGCAAATTTTGGAGTAAGAGATGGCTTTATAGCTACGTTTAGAGGTATGGTGAGGGTCAGAATTATGGTTAGGGCTGTGGTTAGGGTTAGGGTTATTATTAAGTATAGGTTTAGGGTTAGGAGAAGGGCTAGGGTAATTTTTTAGAGTTAGGGCTAGGATTAGTGCTAGGGCTAATTTCAGTTCCAGAATTGGAATTAAACATAGTTTTAGGGTTAAGGTTATGGGTATATCCAGTGTAAGTCTTAAGTTTGGGGTTA
Source organism: Marmota marmota marmota (assembly GCF_001458135.2). Taxonomy (NCBI): domain Eukaryota; kingdom Metazoa; phylum Chordata; class Mammalia; order Rodentia; family Sciuridae; genus Marmota; species Marmota marmota. The sequence goes on along the minus strand of NW_026005640.1, from coordinate 427,962 downwards.
GCATCAGGTTTAGACCTAGTGGTATTAATAGGGTCACGTTCTGGGGTAGGGTTTGGGGTAGGTTAAGGTTTACATTTAGGGCTCAAATTAGCATTAGGTTTAGGGTTATGGTTATGGTAGTGGATAGAGTTAGATATCAGTTAAGTGCTAAGGTTATGGTTGTGATTAGGGCTAGGTTTTGCGTTAAGTTTTTGCTAGGGTTAGATTACAGCTAATGTAGGTACTGGGGATATGATTATGACTAATTTTAGGGTTTTAGGGCTAGGTTTACTGTTAGGTTTAGGGTTAAGGTTAGGGTGATGTTTAACCTTGGGTTAGTGTTATGGTCAGGGAAAGGGTCAGGTTTAGTTTTAGGGTTTGGCTTGAACTCGAATTAGGGCTGGGTATAGTGCTAGGTTAGGGTTAGGCCTTGGTTTAGGTTAAGGGTTAGGGTTAGAGCTTTGGCTTTGTTTGGTTTTAGGGCTATGGTTAGGTTTAGGGCAATGTTTGGATTAGTGTTAGGGTTAAGGCTAGTGTTAGATTTAGGCTTAGGCTTTGGTTTAGGATTAAATTTAGAGTTAGGATTTCATTTAAGGTTAGTGCTAGGGCTAAGGATAGACCAAGGTTTAGGACTAGAATTTGGGATAGGTTTTGGTTTATGGGAAGGGATATGATTAGAATGAGTGATAGGGTCAGTGTGAGAGTTAGAGTTAGTCTTATGGCTACGGTTAAAGTTAGGGTTAGGGATAGGGCTAAATTACAGCTAGGGTTAAGTTAGGGCTAGGGTTAGGGTTATTTTTAGTATTAGCATCAGGGTTAGGGCTAGTTTTAGGCTTAGGCATCGAGTTAGGTTTAGATTTAAAGTTAGGTTTTGATCTAGTGTTAAAGCTAGGGCTAAAGATAAGGCAATTGTGACGACAAGGGTTAGGGTTGGATTTAGGGTTACGTTTAAGGTAAGGGATGTGATTTTGGCTAGGTTTAGGGCTAAGGCAAGGTTAGTATTAGGGTTAGGGCTTAGTTAGGGTTAGGGTTAAGATTAAGGTTAGGTTTATGGCTAGGATGAGGTTTAGGGTTTGTGTTAAGGTTAGGGATAGTATTAGGGCTAGGGCTAATGTTACATCTAGGGTTATCGTAGTGCTAGATTTAGTGTTAGGTTTATGGCTTTTTCCAGTTTAAGGATTAGGTTTAAGGGAATATTCAGGTTTTTATCTAGGGTTATTTTTAGGGTCAGGGTCAGGGTTAGGGTTTAGATTAAGTTTAAGTTTCGGTTTAGGGCAATGACAAGTTTAGTATTAGGGTTTAGTTTTTGTTTAGTGTAATGGATAGGGTTAGGGTTAGGCCTAGGGTTAGCTTAAGGGTTAGAGTTATGGTTAGGGCTTGGATTAGGGCTAGCTTTTGTTATTGGTTAGGGCTATGGCTAATATAAGAACTAGTGTAATGATTAGGACTAGTTTTATGGTTATTGTTAGGGCTAATGAAGTTTTAGGGTTAGTTTGAGGGCTAGGGTGATGTTCAGAGCTAGGGTTAGTGTTAATGTCAGGGACAGTGTTCGGGTAGGGTAATGGTTAACATTAAAGCCAGAATTAATACTAGGGTTAGATCTAGATGTAGAGTTAGAGTTTTGGTTAGGTTAAGGGGTATTGTTAAGGCTAAGTCTAGTTTGTCTTTAGTTCTAGAGCTATAATTATGGCTAGATTTAGAATTAGGTTTAGGTCAAGGGTAAGTATTAGGGTTAAGTTTAGGTATAAGGTTACCAGCAACACTAGTGTTAGGTTTTTGGTTTAAGGTTAGGTTTAGATTTAGACCAAAGATTGGTGTTAGGGTCAGAATAATGATCAGGGATACAGTTAGGGTTTGGGTTATGGTTAGATCTAGCATGAAGGCTAGGGTTAGGACTAGTTATAGGGTTAGGGTTTTGGTTAGGTTAAGGATTAGTGTTAAGTGTATGGTTAGCACTAGGTTGAGGGTTTGGCTTAGGCTAAGGGATAGGGTTAAAAGTAGGTTTGGGACCAGGGTTAAGGTTAGGTTTAGGGTTAAAGCTCATGTTAGGGCTTGTATTAGGTATAGTTTTGTATTAGGATTAGGGCTAGTGCTATGGTTACGGCTATTGTAAAACTAGGGTTACATTTAGGGTTAGTTTTAGGGTTCGGTTTATGGCTACGTCTAGTGTTAGGGTTAGGTTTAAGGTTAGAATGATGTTTAGAGTTAGGTTTAGTCTTTGGATATGAGTCAGGGTCATGATTATGTTTACGGTTAGGGCTAGGGTTCAAATTAGGGCTAGGATTAGGTCTGTTGTAGAGTTAGGATTTGGTCTAGGGTAAGGGTTAGTGTTAGAGGTATGGCTCAGTATGGTTTTAGGGATAGGACTACGGTTAGGGTTAATTTTAGGATTAGCATTAGAGTTAGAGCTAGTTTCAGGGTTAGGCTGAGGCATTGGGTTTGGGTTAGTTTTAGAGATAGGTTTTGATCTAGAGTTAGTACTAGGGCTAAGGGTAGTGCAAGGGTTATGAGTAGCCTTAGAGCTTGGGTTAGGGTTATGGTAAGGGATAGAATTAGAAGTAGGGATAAGTCTTGTGTGAGAATTATAGTTAGTCTTAATTATAGGGTTAAGGTTAGGGAAATAAAGAGGGCCATATTAATGTTAGGATTAGGGCTAGGTTTAGTGTTAGGGTTAGATAGTGTTAGCTTTAAGTTTAGGGCTAGGGCTAATGTTAGGGTTAAAGTAAGGGTTAGGGATTAATCCACGGTTAGGGCCAGGGGGAGTCTTAGGTTTAGTTTTAGGTCTGGGTTAGGCTTATGGTTATGGTTACGGTTATGGTTAGGGTTGGGGTTGGGGCTAGGGTTTTCCTTAGGGTTAGCATTAGTTTTAGATTAATGTATTTGATTAGATATAAGATTAGGTTTAGGGTTAATTTTAGGTTATGGTTAAATTTAGGTTTGGGGATTAGGTTTAGTTTTATTTATGGTAAGAGTTACAGGTAAGTTTGTGGCAAGGGTTAGGTTTAGGGTTAGATCAAGGGTTAGATTTATGATAGGGATAGGGTTAGGTATGGGGCCAGGGTTATTATTATGGTTAGGAGTAGGGCTAGGGTAATGTTAAGGTTAGAGCTAGTGTTAGTACTAGTGTTAAGGTTAGGATTAAGTCTAAGGTTAGTTTTAGGTTTAGGAATAGGGCTAGGATTATGTTTAGGCTAAGGGTTGGGCTTTCAGCTAGGGTTATGTGTAAGGCAAGGGTTAGGCTTAGGGCTACATTTAGGATTATGGTTATGGTTAGAGTAGGTTCAGGCCCAGGATTAGGGCTAGGTTTTGTGTTAGGTTTAGGCCCAGTTTTAAGGCTATGTGTAATGTAAGATCTAGGTTTCTGATTAGAGATAGTTTTAGGGTTAGAGTTATGGCTATGTCTATTGTTATGTTTAGGTTTTGAGTTAGGTTCAGGTTTAGAGCTAGGTTTAGTGTTAGTGTTAGTGTCAGTTTTCAGGTTAGAGTTAGGTTTAATGTGAAAGCCATAATTAGCACTAGAGTTAAGTCTAGGGATAGGGTTAGTGTTTGCTTTAGTTTAAGGATTATGTTAGGGCAAGAACTCAGGGTTTTTTTTAGGTCTAGTTCTAGATTTATGGCTATATTTAGGATTAAGATTAGGTCTAGGGCTAGTGTTAGGGTTAGGTTTAGGTATAAGTTTACTCGTAGTTCTAGTTTGAGAGTTTGGTTCAGGTTTAGGGTCAGATTTAGACTGAGGGTTTGTGTTAGGGAAAGGATTTGTGTTAGGGTTAGAGCTAGAATGACGGCTAGAGTTAGGACTAGTAATATGATTAAGGTTTGGATTAGGCTATGGATTAGGATTAGGACTAAAGTTAGCATTATGGATAGGGTTTGGCTTAGGGTAAGTGATAGAGTTAGAGCTAGGGATAGGGATAGGTTTAGGGTTAGGATTAGGGCTAAGGTTAGGTTTACATTTAGGTTTACTTCTAGGGTTAGTGCTCAAATTAGGGCTACTTTTTCTGTTAGGTTTAGGGATAGGTTTAGGGCTATGGCTAATATAAGAACTAAGGTTATGATTAGAGTTAATATTTGGTCTAGATCTAGTTTTAGCATTATCTTTAGGATTAGTGTGATATTTAGAATTAAGGTTAGTGTTAGAATATAAGTCAGGGTCAGGGTTAATTTTAGGAGTAGGACATGAATTAGAGCTAGAAAGTAATGGCTAGGTTTAGGGTTAGGATTTGGTTTAGGTTAACATTTAGGGTTAGGACAATGGCTCTTTTTTGTTTAAGGGATAAAGATAGGGTTATGGCTAGTTTTAGGATTAGTGATAGTGTTAGGTCTAGTTTTAGGTTGAGGATTAGTCATACGGTTAGTGTCAAATGTAGAATTATGGTTAGATCTAGGGTAGGGTCTAGGGATATGGTTCAGGCTAAGGTTAGGGCTTATGTTAGGTTTATTTTAATGAATAGGGTTAGAACTAGAAATAGGGCTGGGGGAAAGTTAAATTTAGTCTTAGGCCAAGGTTAGGAGTAGAGTTAGGTTTAGGGCTAAATTAGGGCTAGGATTAGTGATAGGGTTAGTGTTAGGGTTAGGCCTATGTTTAGGGCTAGATATATGGTTAGTGTTAGGGATGGGGTTAGTATAGGTTTATGGAAAATTATGGGGTTATACCTAAGTTCATGTCTAGGGCAAGGGTTAAAATTAGATATAGGGCTTGAGTTAGGGTTTGGTTTAGGATTAAGGCTAGGTATAGGCTTAAGATGAGGATTAGTGTTTGTGTCAGGGTTAGGGCTGGGGCTAATGTCAGGTCTAGGTTTATGGTTATGATTAGTTTTAGGGTTAGGTTCTGGCTAGGTCTAGTGTAAGGTTTAGGTTTAGGTTAAGGGTCAGGTTTAAAGCTGGGTGTATTATTAGTCTCAGGGTTCAAGTAGGGTTTGGTTTAGTTTAATATTCAAGTTTAAAGCTTGGATGCGAGTTAGGGATAGGGTTAGGGTCTGCATTAGGGTAATTGATAGGGTTAGGTTTAGGGTTCAGGTTAGGTTTAGAGTAATGAATAGGGTTAATGTTACCAATAGTGTTAGCATTAGGCCTAGGGTTAGCATTTGGGCCAGGCTTTTTTTCAGGGTAATGGATAGGGTTAGAGCTAAGGTTAGGGCTAGGGTTAAGGTTAGAATTAGGACTAGTGTTAGGGTCTGAGTTAGGGTAATGGATAGGTTTCAGTGTAAGGTTCTTTTTAGGTTTAGAGAAATGAATAGGGTAACTTTTAGCAATAACTTTTAGCGTTAGACCAAGAGTTAGCATTTGGGTTAGACTTATCTTTAGGGTAATGGATAGGGTTAGAGCTAAGTTTAGGGCTAGGGTTAAGGTTAGCTTTAGGACTAGGGTTATGGTTAGGCCTCGGGTTCATGACATGTTTAGGTTTGGGGTAAGTGTTAGCGTTTGAGCTAGGATAAGGGCTAGTGTGAGGGTTAGGGTTAGAGTAAGGCTAATGTTAGGGTTAGGCTTAGGATTATGTTTATATGAAGGTTAGATTTTGAACTAAAATTAAGGTTAGGGTGAGGGTTAGGGTTAGGGTTAGGTCTAGGCTTATGGTTAGAGTTAAAATAAGGGATAGTTTTGGGGCTAGGATAAGGGCAATGTTTTGTGTGAGGTTTATGGCTATCATTAGGGCTACGGGTAATGTAAGAGCTAGGGACATGATTGTGGCTAGTTTTAGGGTTAGGTTTCTGGATAAGTCTAGTGTTCTACTTAGGTTTTTGGTTAGGATAAGATTTAGAGCTAGGATATGTTTTAGGGTAACCGTCATTGGCAGGTTAGTGTTAGGTTTAGGGTGAGGGTCATATTTAGGACTAGAGTTGGGTCTAGGGATCGAGTTAGTCTTAAGTTAAAGGTTATTGTTAGGGCTAGTGCTAGGTTTTTGTTTAGAGCTAAGTCTAGATTTATGACTCTGTTTAGGATTAGGTTTGGTCTAATGCTAGTGTTTCTGTTAGGTTTAGATATAGGTTTACTGGTAAGGGTAGGGTTAGGATTCCCTTTAGGGTGTCAGGTTTAGACCTATGGTTAGTGTTCGGGTCAGAATAAGGGTCAGGTTTACAGTTAGGGTTAGATCTAGAATGAGGGCTAGGGTTAGGACTAGTAATAGAGATAGGGTTTGAGGTAGGCTAAGGATTATGTTTAGGACTAGGGTAGCATTAGGGTGAGGGTTTGGCTTAGTGTAAGGGATAGGGTTAGAGGTAGAGTTAGGGTTAGGGTTAGGGTTTGGTTTAGGGCTCAAAATAGGGCTAGGATTTGTGTTAGAATTAGGGCTACAGCTAATGAAAGATTTAGGATTCCGATTAGGGCTAGTTCTAGTGTTAGCATTAGGTCAGTGTTTAGAGCTAAGTTTACTGTTAGTGTCTGAGTAAGGATCAGGGTTACTTCTAGGGTTACAGTTAGTACTGAAATTAGGGCTACGTTTAGAGCTAGGTGCAGGGTTAGCCTTTGTGTTAGGTTAAGGATTAGTGTTTTTGTTAAGGCTCGATTTTGTTTTAGGTCTAAGGTTGTGTTAGGGCTAGTTTTCCAATTACCATTTGGGTTAGGGCTAGTGTTAGAGTTAGCTTTAAGCTAAAGTTTAGGGTTAGATCCAGGTTTAGGGCTAGATTAGGTTAGGGCTAGGATTGGGGCTAGGGATAAGGATAGGTTTTGGGTTATGATAACAGATATGTTTAGAAGTAGGGATGGGGCTAGCGCGAGATTTAGAGTTAGTCTTATGGCTAGGGATAGTTTTAGGTTTTGGGTTAGGGCTAGATTAGAGCTATGGTAAGTGATAGGTTTAGGCCTAGGTTTAGGGCTAGGGTTAGGGTTATCATTAGGGTTAGGGTAAGGTAAGATGTTACAGCTACATTTAGAACTAGGTTAAAGCAGAAAATTAGGATTAGGACTAGGCTTAATGTTAGGGTTAGGGTTAAGACTAGGTAGGCTTAGGGATAGGATTAGGGCTAGGATTTGTGTTATACTTAGGGCTAGGATTAGAGATAGGGCTAATGTCAGGTCTAGGATTATGGTTAGGGATAGTTTAAGGGTAATGATTATGGCCAGGTCTATTGTAAGTGTTAGGTTGAAGGTTAGGGTCAGGTTTACAGCTAGGGGTATTATTAGGGTCAGAGTTAGGGTGAGGGTATGGGTTCGGTTAAGGATAAGGCTAAGGGTCAAATTAGAATTAGGGTTAGTGTTAGGGTTAGGGTAATGGATACAGTTAAGTTTAGGGTTAAGGTTAGATTTAGAGTAATGGATAGGTTTAGTATTAGGGATAGGGTTAGGTTTAGGCCTAGGGTAGAATTCGGTTATGCTTATGGTTAGGGTAATAGATTAGATTAGAGGTATAGTTAAGACTAGGGTTATGGTTAGGTTAGACCTTTGATTAGGGTTAGCACTAAAGTTAGAATTTCGTTAGGGTTATGGTTAGGGTAATAGATAACATTAGAGCTAGGGATAGGGCTAGGATTATGGTTATTATTAGGGCTATGGTTTGGGTTAGATTTCGGATTAGGACAAGGTTTAGATTTATGATTAGGTTTTGGTTAAGGGTTAGAACTAGGGTTAGAGTTAGGGCTAGGGATAAATCTAGGGTTAGGGCTCTGATTAGGTCTAGGTTTTTAGTTAGGTTAGGGCTATTTAGGACTAGGGCTAATGTTAGAACTAGGGTTAGTGCTCATGTTAAGTTTATCATTATGTCTAAATCTAGTGTGTAGAATAGGTTTAGGTTTAGGGTGATGATTAGAGACAGAGTTCATGTTACTATCAGACTGAAGGTCAGTGTTACTGATGAGAGTTAGGTATAGACTCAAATTAGGGCTAGGGTTAATGCTATTTGTAGGATTAGGGTTTGTGTAAGTGTTAGTGTAGAATTAGGGATAGGTCTATTATCAACTCTAGGATTATGGTTTGGTTAGGGTTAGCATTAGGGCTTCGTCACAGTTTTGTTTTACAGCTAGGGCTACTTTTAGGATTAGTGATAGTGTTAGCAATAGTGGTATGGTGAGGTTTAGGCCTAGATTTATTGTTATGGTTAGATCTAGGTTTATGGCTATGGCTATGTTTAGGGCTAAGTTTAGGGCTAGTTTTAGGGTTATTTAACTGATAGAGTTAGAACTAGAAATAGGGCTAGGGTGAGAGTTAGATTTAGTCTTAGGGCTAGGGTTAGGGTAGGTTTAAAGTTATGGCTAAATTAGGGCTAGATTTAGAGCTAGGGTTAGTGTTAGGGTTAGGCATAGTATTAGGGTTAGGGTTAGGGGAAGGGATGGGGTTATAAGTAGGTTTAGGGCTAGGGTGAGAGTTAAAATTAGGGTTAGAGCTAGGGTTAGGATTAAGGCTATATTTAGTGCTAGGATGAGGGTTTTTGTTATGGCTAGAGCTAGGATTAGGGATAAGGCTAATGTCAGGTCTAGATTTATAATTAGTGTTAGTTTTAGGGTTAGGTTATGGCTAGATCTAGTGTAAGGGTTAGGTTAAGGTAAGGTTAAGGTTTCAAGCCAGGTGTGTTATTAGGATCAGAGTCAGGGTAGGGTTTGGTTTGATTAAATTTTAGCATTAAGAATTGAATTAGCTTTAGGATTAAGGTTACTAATAAGGTAATGGAGAGGATTAGGTTTAGGTTTCAGATTAGATTTAGAGTAATAGATAGTGTTGGAGATAGGGTTAGTGTTATGTGTAGGGTTAGCTTATGAGTTAGGCTCATTTTTAAGGTAATGGATATTGTTAGAGCTAAGATTAGGGCTAGGGATAAGGTTACGATTAGCCCTGGGGTTAGGTTTAGGCCTAGGGATAGTGTCAGGCATAAAATTAGGGTACATATTATCATTTGAGCTCGGGTTAGGTCTTGGCAAGGGTTAGGGTTAGAGTCAGGGCTAGGGTTTAGGTTAGGGTTATATTTAGGGTAAGGGTTAAAGTTTGACTTAGGTTTAGGCCTAGGGTGAGTGTAGGATTAGGCTTAGGTCTAGGCTTATGGTTAGGGTTACAATTAGGCCTAGGTTTAGGGCTAGAATAAGGGCTAGGTTTTGTGCGAGGTTCAGGGCTAACATTAGAGCTATGGGAAATATAACAGCTAGGAAAATGTTTATGGGTAGTTTTAGGGTCAGGGTTATGGATATGTCTAGTGTTAGGGTTAGATTTTGGCTTAGGATAAGGTTTAGAGCTAGAGTTTGTTTAGGGCTAAGGGTCATTGTTAAAAATAGGGTTAGGTTTAGGGTGAGTTCCAGAATTACGACTAGTGTTGGGTCTAGGGATAGGGTTAGTCTTTAATTTAGGTTAATGGTTTTTGTTGAGCTAGTACTAGGTTTTTGTTTAGGGCTGGAGCTAGATTTATGACTATATATAGGATTAGGTTTTGTCTAGTGCTAGTGTTACAGTTAGGTTTAAGTATAGGTTTACTGGTATGGGAAGTGTTAGGTTTTGGTTTAGTGTTAGGGTCAGCTTTAGACTTAGGGTTAGTGTTAGGGTGAGAATAAGAGTCAGGGTTAGGTTTAGGTTTAAAACTAGAATGGGGGCTAGGATATGAATATTTACAGAGTTAGGGTATGGGGTCTGCGAACGGTTAATTTTAGGACTATGGTATCATTAGGGTTAGGGTTTGACTTAGGGAAAGGGATAGGGTTTAAGGTAGGTTTAGGGTTAGGGTTAGGTTTAGGGCTAGGGTTAGGGTTGGGGTTCTAGTTAAAAAATAGGGTTAATTCTCGGATTCAGGCTAGGATTTGTGTTATCATTAGGGCTACGGCTAATGAAAGAACTAGGTTTCTCTTTAGGGTTAGTTCTAGAATTAGAGTTAGCACAATGTTTAGAGCTAGGCTTACTGTTAGGGGCCGAGTTAGTTCTAGGGTTATTTCTAGGGTTAGGGATAGGACTCAAATTATGGCTAGGTTTAAGACTAGGTATAGCTTTAGGGTTTGGTTTAGGTTAAGGGTTAGGGTTATGGCTCAGTTTTGTTTTAGGGTTACGGTGAATTTAGGGCTAGTTTTCCAATTAGCATTAGGGTTAGGGCTAGTGTTAGAGTGAGGTTTATACTTAATTTTAGTTTTGGATCCAGGTTTAAGCCTTGGGCGAAGGTTAGGGCTAAGTTTGGGGCTAGGGATAGGGCTACGTTTTGGGTTATGCTAAGGGATAGGTTTAGAACTAGGGATAGGGCTAGGGCGAGAGTTAGAGTTAGTCTTAGGGATAGGTATAGGATTAGGTTTACTATTAGGGCTAAATTAGGGCTAGGAATAGTGCTAGGGTTAGTGTTAGATTTAGGCCTAGCTTTAGGGCTAGGGTTAGTTTTAGCATTAGTGTTAGGGTAAGGTATGATGTTACAGCTATGTTTAGTGTTAGGACAAGGGATACAATTAGGGTTAGGGCTAGGGTTAAAATTTGGGTTAGGATTAAGTCTAAGATTAGAACTAGGATTAGGTATAGGGATAGGGCTAATGTCAAGTCTAGGGTTAATGTAAGGTTAGGGTTAGGGATAGGGCTATGGCTCAGTTTTGTTTTAGTACTAGGCCTAGGTTTATGACTAGATTTATGATTAGTGATAGTGTTAGGGCTAGTGGTAGGGTGAAGTTTAGGATTAGATTTATTGTTAAGGTTAGATCTAGGTTTAGGGCTATGGCTAGGGTTAAGGCTAAGGTTAGGTCTAGTGTTAGGGTTATGGTGAGAACTAGAAACAGGGCTATGGCGAGAGTTCAAGTTAGTCTTTGCGCTAGGGTTAGGGGTAGGTTTAGGGTTAGGGATAAAATAAGGCTAAAATTAGTGCTATGGTTAGTGTTAGGGTTAGGCCTAGATTTAGGGTTAGTGTTAGTGTTAGGGTTAGGATTTGGTTTAGGGGAAGGGATAGGGTTAGAGCTAGCTTTAGGGCTATGGTGAGGTTTAGAATTAGGGTTAGAGTTAAGGTTAAGTTTTGGGTTAGGATTAAGGCTAGATTTAGGGTTAAGTTGAAGGTTTGTGTTAGGGCTAGGTCTAGGATTAGGGCTAGGGCTGATGTCAGCTCTAGGTTCATTGTTAGTATTAGTTTTGGTGTTAGGTTATGAGTATGTCTAGTATAGGTTTAGGTTTAGGGTAGGGTCAGGTTTAGAGCTAGGTGTATTATTTGGGTCAGGGTCCAGGTAGTTTTTGGTTCAGGTTTATATTTAGGGTTAATGCTTTAATTAGCAGTGGGTTACAGTTAGGGTTAGGTAATGAATAAAATTAGGTTTATGGTTCCAGTTATGTTTCGCATAATGGATAGGGTTAGTGTTAGCGATAGGTTTATCATTAGGCCTAGGGATAGCATTTGAGTTAGGCTTATGTTTAGGATAATGGATAGGGTTAGAGCTAAGATTAGGGCTAGGCTTAAGGTTAGGTTTAGGGTTAGGGTTAGGTTTAGGTTTAGGGTTATGTTTACATTAAGGATTAGAGTTTGAAATATGGTTAGGGCTATGGCGAGCCTTAGCATTAGGGTTAGGTCTAAGGTTACGCTTAGGGTTATGTTTAGGGCTAGGTTTAGAGCTAGGATAAGGACTAGGTTTTGTTTGATTTTTAGGGCTAACATTAGGGCTATGGGTAATGTAAGAGCTAGGGATATGGTTATGGCTAGTGTTAGGGTCAGGGTTATGGATAAATCTAGTGTTAGGGTTAGGTTTTGGTTTAGGATAAGGTTTAGAGCTAGGGTTTCTATTAGATTAAGGGTTATCATTTGGTCAGGGTTAGTTTTATTGTTAGGGCCAAAATTAGGATTAGTGTTTGGTCTAGTGATAGGTTTAGTCTTTACTTTAGGTTAAGGGTTATTTTTAGGGCTAGTTGTAGGTTTTCATTTATGGTTAAGGCTAGATTTATGACTCTATTTAAGATTAGGTTTGGTCTAGTGCTAGTGTTAATGTTAGGTTTAAGTATAGGTTTACCAGTAGGGGTAGTTTTAGGGTTCGGTTTAGTGTTAGGGTCAGGTTTAGATATAGTGTTAGTGTTTGGGTCAGTATAAGGGGCAGGGTTAAGATTAGGGTTAAAGCTAGAATGAGGGCTAGGTTTAGGACTAGTAATAGTGGTAGAGTTTGGGGTAGGCTATAGATTAAGGTTCGGGCTAGGGTGAGGGTTTGGCTTAGGGTAAGGAATGGGTTAGAGATACGTTTTGGGTTAGGTATAGAGTCAGGGCTTGGATTAGGGCTAGGATTTGTGTTAGCATTTGGGCTATGGCTAATGAAAGAACTAGTTTCCTGATTAGGGCTAGTTCTAGCATTAGAGTTATGGCAATATTTAGAGCTATGGATACTGTTAGGGTCCGACTCTGGTTCAGGGTTATTTTCTATAGTTAGAGTTAGGACTCAAAATAGGGCTAAGATTAGGGATAGGCGTAAGGTTAGTGTTTGGTTTAGGTTAAGGTTTAGGGTTTGAATTATGGCTCAGTTTTGTTTCAGGGCTAGGCTAGAGTTAGGGCTAGTTTTCCAATTAGCTTTAGCTTTAGGGCTAGTGTTAGGGTGAGGTTTGGGCTTAAGTTTAGGATTTATAACCAGGTTTAGGTCTAGGCTGATGGTTAGAGTTAGAGTTGTGGCTACGGAGAGGGCTAGGTTTTGGGTTAGCATTAAATTAGGGCTAGGATTAGTCCTATGGTTAGTATTAGGTATTGGCCTAGAGTTAGGACTAGGGTTAGGGTTAGCATTAGGGTTAGGGTAAGGTATGATGTTACAGCTATATTTTGGCTAGGGCATGGTATAAAATTAGAGTTAGGGCTCTTGTTAATGTTAGTACTAGTATTAAGGCTAAGCTTATGGCTCGGATTAGGCATAGGATTTGTGTTAGGGTTAGGGCTAAGATTAAGTCTAGGGCTAATGTCAGTTCTAGGGTTATGATTAGGGATAGTCATAGGTTCAGGTTTATGGCCAGGTCTATTGTAAGGGTTATGTTGAGTGTTAGGGTCAGGTTTACAGCTAGGGGTATTTTTAAGCTCAGAGTCAAGGTTAGTGTATGGTTAAGTTAAGGTTTAGGGTTAGGGCTAAAATTAGCATTAGGGTTAGGGTAATAGATATGGTTAGGTTTCAGGTTCAGTTTAGGTTTAGTATAATGGACAGAGTTAGGGTAAGGCAAAGGGTTAGAGTTAGGTTTAGGGATAGAATATGGTTAAAGATATGGTTCAGGTAATGGATATGATTAGAGCTACAGTTAGGACTAGGGTTATGTTTAGGTTAGGGTTAAACCTAGGGTTAGAATTTGCTTAGGGTTATGGTTAGGGTAATGAAAAATTACATCTACTTTGAGGGATAGTGTTATGGTTAGGAATAGGTCTATTGTTCAGTTTAGGTTTCGGGTTAGGACAAGGTTTAGGTTTAGGGTTAGGTTTAGGTTAAGGGTTAGGGCTAAGGATAGGGTTATAGCTAAAATTAAAACTAGGATTAGGGCTCGGATTAGGGCTAGGATTTGGGTTAGGTTAGGGCTTGTGTAGGACTATGGCTAATGTAAAAACTAGGGTTACAATTAGGACTAGTATTAGGGTTAGCATTAGGACTAAGTCTAGAGTTTATATTAGGTTTAGGTTTAGATGGATGATAGAGATAGGGTTAGTGTTAGGATCAGAGTGAGGATCAGTGTTAATTTTAGGATTAGGAATAGGACTTTAATTAGGGCGAGGGTTAAGGCTAGGTGTAGGGTTAGGATTTGTGTTAGTTTTAGGGTAAGAATTAGGGATAGGGTTACGTCAGTTCTAGGGTTACGTTTAGGTTAGTGTTAGGTTTGGGGCTCTGGCTTAGTTTTGTTTTAGAGCTAGGGCTAGGTTTAGGGCTAATTTTGGGATTAGCGATAGTGTTAGGACTACTAGTAAAATGAGGATAAATCTTACATTAATTGTCATTGTTAGACCTAGGTATAGGGCTAGGGCTATGGTTAGGGCTAAAGTTAGGGCTAGTGTTATTGTTATGGTAACAGATAGGATTAGAACTAGAAATAGGGCTAGAGCTAGAGCTAGAGTTAGTCTTAGGGCTAGAGTCTTTGGTGGGTTTAAGGTTAGGGCTCAGTTAGGGCTAGGATTAGTGCTAGTGTTTGTGTTAGGGTTAGCGCTAGGGTTAGGATTATTGTTAGTGTTAGAGATAGGGTTAGGTTCAGGAAAAGGGAAGGGGTTAAAGCTTGGTTTAGGGATAGGGTGTGAGTAGAATTAGGGTTAGAGTTAGGTAGGGTTCGGGTTATTATTAAGGCTAGCTTGAGGGCTACGTTTGAGGGTTCGTGTTAGTGCTAGATCTAGGATTAGGGATAGGGCTAATGTCAGGGCTAGGGTTTTGGTTAGGAAGAGTTTTAGGGTTAGGTTATGGCTAGGTCTAGTGTAAAAATTATGTTTAGGGTAAGGGTCTATTTTAGAGCTAGGTGTATTATTAGGGTCAGTGTTGGGTAGGGTTTGGTTTAGCATAAGGTTTAGAGTTAAGGGTTGAATTAGTGTTAGGGTTAGGATTAGAAGTAATGTAATGGATAGGGTTCATTTCAGGATTCAAGTTAAGTTTAGAGTAATGGATAAGTTTAGTGTTAGCAATAAGGTTAGTGTTAGGCCTAGGGTTAGCATCTGAGTTAGGCTTATTTTAGGTTAATGGATAAGGTTAGAGGTAAGGTAAGTGCTAGGTTTAAGGTTAGGATTATGGCTAGGTTTAGGTTTAGGCCTAGGGTTAGTGCCAGGGTTAGGTTTAGGCTAAGTGTTAGGATATGAGCTAGGGATATCGCTAGGTTGATGATTAGGGTTAGAGTTAAGTTAGGGTTACAGTTAGGGTTACGATTAAGGGTAGGTTAATGCCTAGGATAAGGCTAGATATGTGTGGTGTTTGTGGCTAGAATTAGGGCTATCAGTTAGGATTAGAGTAAGGGCCAGAATTAGAACTAGTGTTGGAACTAGGGATAGGGTTAGTCTTTGGGTTAGATTAAGGGTTATTTTCTTTTTTTTTGCAGGAAAACAACAATTTTATTTTAATTTTTTGAGGACATTCCATACTCTTTTCCATAATGACTGCACTAATACATTCCTGTTAACAGTGTGCAAAAGCTCAGTATGTGCTGCTTCTTCTCTTCCTTCTTCTTGTGCTGGCAATTGAATCCAGTACCTCACACATGCCAGGCAAGCACTCTCCCATTGAACTACACACCCCTCTTTTTTCAATTTTATTTTGAGATAGAGTCTCATTAAATTGCCAAAGCTATCTTCAAACTTGTGATCTTCCTGTCTCAGCCTTCTAAGTTGCTGGGAATGTAGGTGTGTACCATCACACCTGGCTTCATCTCTAGTTGTATTTGAGTCTTCTCTTTTTCTTGATTATTCTAGGTAGGGGTTTATCTGTCTTATCAAAGAACCAACTTTTTGTTTTGTTGATATTCTGTGTGTGAAAACATACCAAACCCAAAACTCATAGGAAGGAGGAAAAAAATAAACATCAGAACAGGTTAAGTGTTATTTTTAGGGCTAGTGCAAAATTTTTGTTAGGGCAAGGGCTAGATTTATGACTTTATTTAGGATTAGGTTTGGTCTAGTGCTAGTGTTACTGTTAGGTTTAGGTACAGGTTTACTGGTAGGGGTAGGGGTAGGGGTAGGGTTTGGTTAAGGATTAGTGTGAAGTTTAGTTCTAGGGTTAGTGCTAGAGTCAGAATAAGTGTAAGGGTTTGGGCTAGATTTACAACTAGAATGAGGGCTAGGGTTAGGACTAGTAATAGAGTTGGGGATTGGGGTAGGCTAAGGATTAGGGTTAGGACTATATAACATTAGGGTGAGGGTTTGGCTTATGGAAAGTGATGGGTTTAGAGTTAGGATTAGGGTTAAGGATAGCCTTAGGGCAAGAGTT
The DNA here is from genome assembly GCF_001458135.2 of Marmota marmota marmota. Lineage (NCBI taxonomy): Eukaryota > Metazoa > Chordata > Mammalia > Rodentia > Sciuridae > Marmota > Marmota marmota. The sequence goes on along the minus strand of NW_026005640.1, from coordinate 412,219 downwards.
AGGGTTAGGGTGTGTCTTAGGGTTAAACCTAGGTTTACAGCTTCAATTAGTGCAAGGATATGTGTTAGCATTAGGGTTATGGCTAACGAAAGAACTTAATTTCTGATTAGGGCTACTTCTTGGTTTAGCATTAAGGCAATGCTTAGAACTAGGGTTAGTGTTAGGATCCGAGTCAGAGTCAGGATTACTTTTAGGGTTAGGTTTAGCACTCAAATTATAGCAAGGTTTAGGGCTAGCTTTAGGGTTAGTGTTTGGTTTAGGTTAAGGGTCAGGGTTAGGTTTATGGGTTTGTTTTGTTTTAGGGCTAGATTAGGGTTAGGGTCAGGGCTAGTGTTTGGGTGAGCTTTAGGCTTAAGGTTAGGGTTATATTCATGTTTAGGGATAGGGCAAGTGTTAGGGATAAGGTTGGGACTAGGGATGGGGCTAGAGTTTGGATTATGGTAAGGGAGAGATTTGGAACTAGGGATAGGGCTAGGGAGAAAGTTAGAGTTATTCTTAGGGCTAGGTATAGAGTTAGGTTTAGGGTTAGGGCGAGGATTAGTGCTAGGTTTAGTGTTAGGTTTAGGCCTAGGCTTAGTGCTACGGTTATGGTAAGGTATGATGTTTCAGCTACGTTTTTTGCTAGGTCAATGTATAAAATTAGGTATAGGGCTAGGGTTAAGGTTATGGGAAAGATTAAGACTAGGCTTAGTGATAGGATTAGGGTTAGGATTTGTGGTAGTGTTATGTCTAGGATTAGAGTGAAGGCTAATATCAATTCTAGGGTTATCGTTAGGGATAGTTTTAGGGTTAGGTTTATAGCCAGATCTATTGTAAGGATTAGGTTGAGTGTTAGGGTCAGTTTTACAGCTAGGGTATTATTAGGGTCGGAATCAAGGTTAGGATATGTGTTAGGTTAAGGTTTAGGGTTAGGGCTCAAATTAGCATTAGGGTTAGTGTTAGGGTTAGGGTAATGGATATGGTTAGGTTTAAGGATCACTTTAGGTTTAGCGTAATGATCAGCCTTAGGGTTAGGGATAGTGTTAAGGTTAGACCAAGGGATAGAATTCAGTTAGTGTTATGGTTAGGGTAATGGACAGGATTAGAGCTACAGTTAGGGCTAGGGTCATTGTTAGATTAGGACTATGGTTAGTGATAGGCCTAGGGTTAGAATTCAGTTAGGGTTATGGTAAGGGTAATGAATATGATTTGATCTAGGGTTAGTACTAGAGTTATGGTTAGGATTAGAGCCATGGTTTGGGTTAGTTCATGGTTTAGTTTTTGCATTAGGTTCAGGTTAAGTGATAGGGCTAGAGTTAGGGTTAGGGTTAGGGTTAAAGCTAGGGTTAGGGCTCAGATTTGGGCTAGGTTCTGGGTTAGGTTAAGGTTAAGGTAGGACTACGGCTATTGTAAGAACTAGAGTCAAGAATTGGGCTTGTTTTAGATTTAGCATTAGGTCTAGGTTCACGTCTTTGGTTTACATTAATTTTAGGTTTAGGGAGATGATTAGAGACAGGGTTAGTGTTAGGGTCAGGGTCAGGATCAGTGTTACTTATCAGGATTAGGGATAGGACTCGAATTAGGGTAGCATTAAGGCTAGGTGTAGGGTTAGGTTTTGTGTTAGGGTTAGGGTAAGAATTAAGGATAGGGCTAATGTCAGGTCTAGTGTTACCATTAGGCTAGGGTTAGGTTAGGGCTATGGCTCAGTTTTGTTTTAGAGCTAGGGGTTGTGTTAGCACTAGTTTTACGATTAGCGATATTTTTAGGGCTAGTTGTAGGATGAGGATTAGGCATAGATTTATTGTTATGGTGAGATCTAGGATTAGGGCTAGGGCCTGCATTAGGATTAACTTTAGGTCTAGTGTTAGGTTTACAGTAACGGATAGGGTTAGAACTAGAAATAGTACTGGGGTGCGATTAGATTTATTCTTTGTGCTAGGTTTAGGGTTAGGGCTAAATTAGGGCTAGGATTATCGCTTGGGTTAGAGTTAGGTGTAGGCCTATGGTTAGGGCTAGGTTTATGGTTAGTGTTAGTGTTAGTGTTAGGGTTAGATTTAGGGGAAGGGGTGGGGTTATAGCTAGGTTTAGAGCTAGGGTTCAGGTTAGAATTTGATTTAGGTCTAGGGTTAGGGTTCGGGTTAGGATTAAGGCTAGGTTTAGTGCCAGGATGAGGGTATGTGTTAGGGCTAGGGCTAATGTCAGGTCTAGGTTCAAAGTAAGTGGTAGTTTTATAGTTAGGTTATGGCTAGTCTAGTGTAAGGGATAGGTTTAGGGTAAAGGTCAGGTTTAGAGCTAGGTGTTTTATTAGGGTCAGGGTCCGGGTATGGTTTGTGTTAAGTTAAAGTTTAGGGTAAAATATTGTATTAGCATTAGGGTTCAGTTTAGGATTAGGGTAATGGATAGGTTAGGTTTAGGATTAATGTCATAGTAATGGATAGGGTTATTGTTAGTCATAGTGTTAGTATTAGGCCTAAGGTTAGCATTTGGTTTAGGCTTATCTTTAGGGTAATGGATAGGGTTAGAACTAAGGTTAGGGCTTGAGTTAAGGTTAAGTTTATGGAAAGGGTTAGGGTTAGGCCTATGGTTAGTGTCTGGGTTATGTTTATGCTATATAGTAGGGTTTGTGCTAGGGTTAGGTCTAGGGTAAGGTTTTGGTTCAGAGTCAGGGCTAGGGCTAGGGTTAGGGTTAATGTTATTTTTAGTTAAAGGGTTAGAGTTTGAGCTAAGTTTAGGACTAGGGCAAGGGTTAGGGTTAAAGTTAGGTCGAGGGTTATGGTTAGGGTTACAATTAGGGCTAGTTTTAGGGCTAGGATAAGGTCTAGGTTTGTGTGATGTTTATGGCTAGCATTAGGGCTATGTGTAATGTAAGAACTCGGGTTATGGTTATTGCTAGTTTTAGGGTTACGGTTATGTTTAAGTCTAGTGTTAGGGTTAGGTTTGGGGTTAGGATAAGTTTTAAATCTAGGGTTGGTTTGTGTTAGGTTAAGCATCAGTGTTCGGGTTAGTGTTAGGGGCAGAAGTAGGAATAGTGTTGGGTCTATGGATACAGTTAATCTTTGTTTTACATTAAGGTTTATTGTTAGGGCTAGTTCAAGGTTTTTGTTTAGGGCTAGGCTAGATTTATGACTCTATTTAGGATTAGGTTTGGTCTAGTGCTATGTTACTGTTAGGTTTATGTATAGGTTTAACAGTAGGGGCAGAGATAGGGTACAGTTTAGGGTTAGTGTCAGGTTTAGATCTGTAGTTTGTGTTAGGATCAGAATAAGGGTCTGGGTTTGGGTTAGGCCTAGAGCTAGAATGAGGCCTAGTGTTAGGACTAGTAATAGAGTTAGGGTTTCAGATAGGCTAAAGATTAATGTTAGGACTAGAGTAGCATCAGGGTGAGGGTTTGGCTTACGGTAAGGGATAAGATTAGAGGTAGGGTTAGGATTAGGAATAGGGTTAAATTAATGTTAGTCTTAGAGTTAAACCTAGGGTTAGGCTTGGATTAGCACTAGGATATGTCTAAGCATTAGGGCTACAGTTAATGACAGAACTTAATTTCTGATTAGGGCTACTTCTTGGTTTAGCATTAAGACAATGTTTAGAGCTAGGGTTAGTGTTAGGATCTGAGTCAAGGTCAGGGTTACTCCTAGGGTTAGGTTCAGAATTCAAATTATGGCAAGGTTTAGGGCTAGCTTTAGGGTTGGTGTTTGGTTTAGGATAAGGGTTAGGATTAGGTTTATGGCTCAGTTTTTTTTTTTTTTTTTTTTTTTTTTTTTTTTTTTAGGGCAAGGTTAGGGTTAGGGCTAGTTTTTCAAATAGCATTAGGGATTAGGGTCAGGGCTAGTGTTAAGCTGAGCTTTAGGCTTAAGGTTAGCATTACAATAACGTTTAGGACTTGGGCCAAGTTTAGGGCTAGCGTTGGGGATAGGGAGAGGGCTAGAGTTTGGGTTTTGGTAAGGGATAGGTTTAGAACTAGGGATAGGGCTAGGGTGACAAAGTTATTCTTAGGGCTAGCGATAAGGATAGGTTTAGGGTTAGGGCTATATTAGGGCTAGAATTAGTGCTAGGGTTAATGTTAGCTTTATGCCTAGGTTTAGGTAGTGTTAGGGTACGGTATGATGTTACAGCTATGTTTTCGGCTACGTAAATGGATAAAATTAGGGATAGGGTTAGGGTTAAGGATATGGTTAGGATTAATGCAAGCTTAATGCTAGGATTAGGGCTAGGATTTGTGTTAGTTTTACTGCTAGGATTACTGCTAGGGTTAATGTCATGTCTAGGGTTATGGTTAGGGGTTGTTTTAGGGTTAAGTTTACAGCCAGATCTATTGTAAGGTTTAGGTTGAATGTTAGGGTCAGCTTTGCAGCTAGGGTATTATTAGGGTCAGAATCAGGGTTAGGGTATGTGTTAGGTTAAGGTTTAGGGTTAGGGTTCAAATTAGCATTAGGGTTAGTGTTAGGGTTAGGGTAATGGATATGGTTAGATTTAGGGATAAGTTTAGGTGTAGGGTAATGAACAGCCTTAGGCTTAGGGATAGTGTTAAGTTTAGACAAAGCAATAAAATTCAGTTAGGGTTATAGTTAGGGTAATGGATAGGATTAGAAATACAGTTAGGGCTAGGGTCATTGTTAGATAGAGCTATGGTTAGTTTTAGGCATAGAGTTAGAATTTGGTTAGGGTCATGTTTAGGGTAATAAATAAGATTAGAGCTAGGGTTATGGTGTTAGGATTAGGGCCATGATTCGGGTTAGTTCAAGGTTTAATTTTTGGGTTAGGTTTACGTTAAGTGATAGGGCTAGGGTTAGGGTTAGGGATAGGGTTAAAGCTAGTGTTAGGGTTCAAATTAAGTCTAGGATTTGGTTTAGTTTAGGGATAAGGTAGGACTATGGCCACTGTAAGAACTACAGTAAAGATTAAGGTTAGTTTTAGAGATAGCATTTGGTCTAGGTCAAGGTCTAGTGTTTAAATTAGGTTTAGGTTTAGGGAGATGATTAGAGATAGCATTAGTGTTAGGGGCAGAGTCAGGATCAGTATTACTGATCAGAGTTAGGTATAGGACTTGAATTAGGGCTAGGCTTAAGGCTAGGTGTAGGGTTCAGTTTTGTTTTGGGGTTAGGGTAAGAATTAGGGATAGTGTTAATGTCAGTTCTAGCGTTACCATTAAGCTAGGGTTAGGTTAGTGCTATGGCTCAGTTTTGTTTTAGAGCTAGGGCTAAGTTTAGGGCTAGTTTTAGGATTAGTGATAGTGTTAGGGCTAGTGGTAGGATGAGGTTTAGGCTTAGATTTATTGTTCTGGTTAGATCTAGGTTTAGATCTAGGGCCTGCATTAGGTTTAAGGTTTGAGCTAGTGTTATCATTACAGTAATGGATAGGTTTAGAACCAGAAATTAGACTAGGGTGTGATTAGGGTTATTCTTTGGGCTAGGGTTAGGGGTAAGTTCAGGGTTAGGGTTAAATTAGGGCTAGGATTAGTTCTAGGGTTAGTGTTAGGGTTAGGCCTAAGGATAGGGCTAGGGTTAAGGTTAGTGTTAGTGTTAGGGTTAGGGTAAAATTTAGGGGAAGGGATGGGGTTATAGATAGGTTTAGGGATAGGGTTTGGGTTAGAATTTGATTTAGGTCTAGGGTTAGGGTTTGGGTTAAGATTAAGGCTAGTTTTATTGCCAGGATGAGGGTATATGTTAGGGATAGGGCTAATATTTGGGCTAGGGTTAATGTCAGGTCTAGGTTCAAAGTAAGTTGTAGTTTTATGGTTAGGTTATGACTACTCTAGTTTCAGGTTTAGGTTTAGGGAAAGGGTCAGGATTAGAGCTAGGAGTTTTACTAGGGTCAGGTTTCAGGTATGGTTCGGATTAGGTTATGGTTTAGGGTTAAGTCTTGTATTAGCATTAGGGTTCAATTTAGGATTAGGATAATGGATAGGGTTAGGTTTAGAATTCAGGTTATGTTTAGAATAATAGTTATGGTTATTGTTAGTGATAGGGTTAGCATTAGGCCTAGGGTTAGCTTTTGTTTTAGGCTTATCTTTAGGGCAATGGGTAGGGTTAGATGTAAGTTTAGGGCTAGGGTTAAGGGTAAGTTTATTGCTAGGTTTGAGGTTAGGCCTAGGGTTATTGTTAGGGTTAGATTTAGGGTATTAAGGTTTGAGCTAGAGTTAGGTTTAGGGAGAATTTTAGGGTTAGAGCCAGGGCTAGGGTTAGGGTTAGGGTTAGTGTTTTGATTAAGAAAAAGGTTAGAATTTGAGCTAGTTTTAGGACTAGATCGAGGGTTAGGGTTAGGGTTAGGTCTAGCGTTATGGTTAGGGTTACAATTAGGGTATTTTTAGGGATAATAAAGGCGAGGTTTGTGTGATGTTCATGGCTAGCATTAGGACTATGGGTACTGTAATAGCTCGGGTTATGGTTATGGCTAGTTTTAGGGTTAGGGTAATGGATAAGTCTAGTGTTAGGGTTAGGTTTGGGGTTAAGGTAAAGTTAGAGCTAGGGTTTGTGTTAGGGTAAGCCTAAGTGTTTGGGTTAGGGTTAAGGCCAGGTTTAGAAATAGCATTGGGTGTAGGGGAAGCATTAGTCTTTGTGTTAGGTTAAGGGTTACTGTTAGGGCTAGATCAAGGTTTTTGTTTAGGGCTAGGGCTAGATTTATGACTCTATTTAGGATTAGGTTTGTTTTATTGCTAATTTTACTGTTAATTTTAGATATAGCTTTACTGGTAGGGGAAGAGTTAGTGTCCAGTTTAGTGTAAGTGTCAGGTTTAGATCTATGGTTAGTGTTCGGGTCAGAATTAGGGTCAGGTTTTGTTTTAAGGCTAGAGCTAGAATGAGACCGAGGTTTAGGACTAGTGAAAGAGATAGGGTTTGGGATAGGCTAAGAATTAGTGTTAGGACTAGGGTAGCATTGTGGTGAGGGTTTTGCTTAGGGTAATGGATAGGATTAGAGGCAGATTTAGGATTAGGGATGAGGTTAGGGATAGGGTTGGAGTTAGGGTTAGGGTTACTGTTAGGATTAGTTTTAGGGTTAGGTATGCAGTTTGAGTTAGTGTTAGGGGTAGAGTTAAGTTTAGGGATAGCGTTAGTGTTTTGGTTAGTGTTATAGTTAAGTTTAATATAACTGTTAGGTTTAGGGTTATGGTTATTGTTAGGTTTAGGGTTAGAATAAGGTGAGAGTTAGGGTGAGTGTAAGAGTGAGTGTTAGGGTTAGTTTAGAATTAACGTTAGGTTTAAAGACAGGTTTAGGTTTAGGGATATGGTAAGGTTTAGGGTTAGGGTTATGGTTAGATTTAGGGTTAGGGTTAGCGTTAGCATTAGTTATAGATTTAGTGTTAGGATGTGTGTTAGCATTAGGTTTTAGGTTAGGCTTAGGGTTACAGTTAAGATTAGGGTTAAGGTTACGGTTAGGGTTAGTATTAGGGTTAGGTGTAGGGTTAGTGTTAGGGTTATTGTTAGGGTTAGGGTTAGTGTTTGTGATAGGGTTAGGTTTAGGCTTAGGGTTCAGGTTAGGGTTAGAGTTAGTTTTAGAGGTAGGATTAAGGTTGGTTTTAGGGGTAGTGTTTTGGTTTGTTTTAGGGTTAGTGTTTGGTTAGGGTCAGGGTTAAGTTTAAGGTTAGGGTTAGTGTTATGTTTAGGTAGGGTTAGTTATAGGATTAGGGTTGGGGTTAAGGTTAGTGTTAGGTTGAGGTTTAGGGTTAGGTTTAATGTTAGGTATAGTGTCAGGGTTACCTTTAGGATTAGTTTTAGGTAGTGGTTAAGGATAGGTTAGGGTTAGGGTTATGGTTTGGTTAGGGTTTGTTTTAGGGTTAGCATTAGGTTAAGGTTTGTGTTGGTGTTAGGGTTAGAATGTTGGTTAGTCTTAGGGTTACGGTTAGGATTAGGTTTTGGTTTAGGTTTATGGTTAGGATTAGGGTTACTGTTAGAATTAGGTGTAGGTTTAGGGTTAGGATTACTCTTTGGGATAGTGTTAAATTTAGGTTTAAGGTTTGTTTTAAGGTTAGGTTTAGAGCAAGTGTTAGGTTAGGGTTATGTTTATGGTGAGGTTTAGTGTTAGTGTTAGGGTTATTGTAAGTGATAGGGTTAGGGTCAGGTTTAGGGTTAGTGTTAGCGTTATGGTTACGATTAGGGTTAGGTTTAGTGTTAGGGTACGGGATAGGTTTAACATAATTTTAGGGTTAGAATTAAGATTAGGTTTAGGGTTAGTGTTAGGGTTACGGTTCGTGTGAGGATTAGGCTTCCTTGTAGGTTTAGGGTTAGGGTTAGGATAGTGTTAGTGTTAGGTTTAGGGTTAGGATAAGTGTTAGGGTTAGGGTTAGAATAGTGTTAGTTTTAGTGTCAAGTTTATGTTTAGTTTGAGGGTTAGTGTTAGTGTTAGGGTTACGGATAGGTTTAGGGATAGTGTTAGGGTTAGAGTTGCGTTCATGTAAGTGTTAGGGTTAGTGTTAGGGTTAGGCTAGTATTTGGGTTAGTGTTAGTGTTAGGATTAGGGTTTGAGTTAGGGATAATGTTAGGGTTAGAGTTAATTTTAGGGTTAGTGTTAGAGTTAGGGTTAGGGTTACGGTTATGTTTAGGGTTAAGTTTATGTTTAATGTTAGGTTTATGGTTAGGGTTAGGATTAGAGTTAGGGTTAGTGTTAGTCTTACAGTAAGGTTTAGGGTTAGCATTAGGGTTAGACTTATAGTTTTGTTTATGGTTAAGTTTAGGGATAGGGTTAGGGTTAAGGTTAGGGTTAGGATCATGGTTTAGGCTAAGGTTAGGTTACGGGTTAGGGTTAGAATTAGGGTTAGGGTTTATGTTAGTGTTAGAGTTAGTGTTATGGTAGGATTAGGTTTAGAGTTAGGTTTAGGGTAAGTGTAGGGTTAGTTTTAGGGTAAACGGTAGGATTAGGGTAAGTGTTAGGGTCAGTGATAGCGTTACAGTTAGGGTTAATATTAGGTTTAGCATTAGGGTTATGGTTAGGTTTAGTGACAATGTTAGGGTTGGGGTTAGGGTTAGTGTTAGGGTTAGTGTTAGTGGTATGTAAGAGTTAGGGTTAGAGTTAGGTTAGGTTTAGGTTTATCGTTTTGACTAGGCTTTTGGTTCAGGTTAGGGATTGGGTTAAAAATAAGGTTATGGTTACTGTTAGGACTAATGTTAGTGTTAGGCTTGGGGTTAGGGTTCATGTTAGAGTAAGGGATAGGTTTAGGATTATTGTTTGGGTTAAGGTTAGAGATAGGTTTAGGGTTATTGTTATATTTAGGGTTAGTGTTAGGCTTAGTGTTAGATTTAGGTTTAGGTTTGGGTTTAAGGTTTGTGTTAAGAATAGGGTTTGTGTTAGATTTAGGTTAGGATTAGGGTTTGGCTTATGGTTCGTGTTAGAGTAAGGGTTAGGGTTAGTTTTAGGCATAGGATATGGGTTAGTGTTAGGGTTAGTGTTAGCGTTAAAGTTAGGGTTAGCGTTAGTGTTTGGTTTAGCTTTATAATTAAGTTCAGGGTTAGATTTAGGGTTAGGATTAAGGTAGTGTCAGGTTTAAGTTAGGTTTAGTTTTAATGTAAGGGTTAGGATTAGAAATACGGTTAGTGTTTGGGTGAGTGTTAATGTCAGGGTTAGGGTTCGGTTTAGGTTTCAGGTTACAGTTAGGGTTGATATTATTGTTAGGGTTAGGTTTATTGTTAGGGTTAGGTAAGGGTTAGGGTTAGGGTTAGGATTAGTGTTATAGTTGGATTATGGTTAGGTTTAGGTTTAAGATTATGGTTAGTGTTAGGTTTCATGTTAGGGTTAGGTTTCAGGTTAGGGGTAGTGTTAGGGTTAGGTTTAAGTTTAGGTTTAGGGTAAGGTTTAGGGTTATTGTTAGGGTTAGTGTTAGAGTTCGTGTTAGAGTTAGGGTTAGGGTTAGTGTAAGTTTTAGGATAGGTAACATTAGGTTTAGTTTTGGTGTTAGAGTTAGTTTTTCAGTTAGGTTTAGGATTACGGTTATGGTTAGAGTTACGTTTAGGTTAGAAGTAGGGTTAGTATTAGGTTTAGGGTAAGTTTAGGGTTAGGGTTATGGTTCGGGTTCGGGACTGTGTTATGGTTAGAGTCAGGTTAGGGTTAGTGCTAATGTTAGTTTTAGGGTTAGTTTTAGGGTTATTGTTAGGGTTAGGGTTAAGGTAAGTTTTAGGGTTAGGGTTAGTGTTATGATTAGAGATAGTGTTACTGTTAGGGTTAGGAAAATGTGAGTTTTAGGGTTAGGGTTAGGGATAGGGTTAAGTTTAGTGTTAGGTTTAGGGTTAAAATTATAGTTAGGGTTAGGGTTATTTTTATGATTAGGGTTAGTGTTATGATTAGGATTAGGGTTAGGGTTAGGTACGGGTTATGGTAGAGGTTAGGGTTAATGGTAGGGTTAGGGTTAGGTTTGGGGTTAGTGTTCGTGTTAGGGATAGTGATAGGTATAGGTTTACTTACAGTAAGTTTAGCTTTATGGTTCGTGTTAAGGTTAGGGTTAAGTGTTATGTTTAGGTTTAGGTTTAGGGTTTGGATTAGTGTTAGTTTTAGGGTTAGGGTTAGGGTTAGCCTAAGGGTTAAAGTTAGTGTTAGGGTTAGGTTTAGGGTTAGTGTTTGTGTTTTATTAGGGTTGAGGTAAGGTTTAGGGTTAGGTTTAGGTTTAGGGTTATGATTACAGTTAGTATTACTTTTAGAGTTAGGGTTAGGTTGAGTGTTAGGTTTAGAGTTAGGATTAGGGTTAAATTTAGTGTTAGGATAAGGGTTAGTGTTATGGCTAAGGTTACATTATAATTAAGATTAGGGTGTGGTTTAGGTTAAGGGTTATGGTTAGGTTAGGTTTAGAGTTAGGGTTTGGGTTAGTGATAGGGTTAGGGTTACAGTTGGGGTTTCAGTTCGAATTAGAGTTAGGGTTAATGTTAGATTTATGTAGGGTTAGGTTTAGGGTTAGGGTTTGTCTTAGTTTAGGGTTAGGTTTGGTGTTAGTTTTAAGTTAGGTTGAGGGTTAGTGTTAGTGTTAGGTTTAGGGTTAGTGTTAGTGTTAGGGTTAGGGTTAGGTTTAGGTTTAGTGTTAGCATTAGGGTTAAGGTAAGAGTTATTGTTAGTGTTACAGTTAGGATTAGGGTTCGTGTTAGGATTAGTGTTAGGGTTAGTGTTAGGGTTAAGTTTAGATTTACGGTTAGACTTACTGTTAGTTTTAGTGTTAGGGTTAGAAACAGTTTTAGGGATAGGGATAAGTTAGGGTTAGTGTTATGGTTTAGTGTAGGGTTAGGTTTAGTTTTAATATATAGGTTAGGGTTAGGGTTAGGGTTAGGGTTAGGTTTAAAGTTTGGGTTAATTTTAGTGTTAGGGTTATGGTTCTGATTAGTGTTAGGGTTAGGGTTATGGTTTGTATTAGAGTTAGTGTTAGGTTTAGTTTTTCTGTGAGGTTTAGTTTTAGGGTTAGCATTATGGCTAGTATTAGGGTTAGATTTAGTGTTAGGTTTAGGGTTATTTTTAGGGTTAAGGTTATGGTTGAGGTTAGTGTTAGGGTTAGGTTTAGGACTATTGTTAGTGTTAGGTTTAGTGTTACTGTTAGTTTTAGGTTTAGGCTTAGGTTTAAGCTTAGGTTTAGAAATGGGGTTAGGGTTAGTGTTAGGGTTAGTGTTAGGTTTATGTCAGGGTTAGGGTTACAGTTAGGTTAGTATTAGGGTTAGTGTTTGAATTAGGGTTAGGTGTAGTTTTAGATTTATGGCTAGTGTTAGGGTTAGGGTTAGGTTAAGGGTTAGTGTTAGAGTTATGGTTAGGGTTAGGTTTAGTGTTAGGTTTAGAATTATGGTTAGTGTCAGGGTTAAGGTTAAGTTTAGGGTTGGTGCTATGGTTAGGGTTAGGTTTAGTGTTAGGTTTAGTGTTAGGGTTTGTTTTAGGGTTATATCAGGGTTATTTTGAGGGTTAGTTTTAGAATTACATTTAGAGTTAGTGTTAGGAATAGTGTTTGGGTAAGGTTTAGTGTTGGGTTTAGGTTTAGAGTTAGGTTTAGGATTAGGGAGAGCGTAAGAGTGAGTTTAAAGTTAGTGTTAGGGTTAGGGTTATGATTATGATTATAGTTATGATTAATATTAGTTTTAGAGATAGGGTTAGGGTTAGGGCCCTATCCATAACCTTAAGCAAATCTAACCCCAGGCCTAACCCTAACCATATCCCTAACCTAACCATAACCCTAGTCCTAACTGTAGCTCTAAGTCTATCCATTACCTGAACAACATCGTTAACCAAATTCTATCGCTAGGCCTAACTCTAACCCTATGCCTTACCCTAACCCTGTCCATTATACTAAACTTAACCTGAACCTGAAACCTAATTATATCTATTACCCTAACCCTAGTGTTAATTTTAGCCCTAACCATAAACCTTACCTTAACCCATACCATAACCCTGACTCTGACCCTAATAATATTCCTACCTGTAAACCTGACCCTAACCCTCAATGTAACTTTCACAGTAGACCTGGTAATAAACCTAAAACTAAAACTATTCCTAACCATAACCCTAGAACTGATATTAGCCATATACCTAATCCTAGCCCCAACCCAAGTACAAACCCTAAAACTAATCCTAGCCCTAAGCCTAGCCTTAATCCTAATCCTAACCTTAACCAGAGCCCTAACCTAATTTTATCCCATGCCCTAGCCCAAAGTGTAGCTTTAACATCATACATTACACTAAACACAACGCTAAGCCTTACACTAGCCATAACTCTAGGCAAAAATCTAACACTAAACTTAGGGCTAATCCTAGCCCTAAATTAACCCTAATCCTATACCTAATCCTATCCCTAGGCTTATGACTAACTCTAACTATCACCCTATCCCTATCCCAAGTAAAAAACCTATCCCTTAACATAACCCCTACCCTAGCCCTATCTCTAGCCCCAACCCTAACTCTAAACAACATTCAAGCCCAAAACCTGGTTGTAAACCCTAACCTTAATCCCAAACCTCACACTAACAATAGCCTTAAACGTAATGCTAATTGGAAATCTAGCTCTAACACTATCCTAGCCCTAAAACAAAACCGAGCCATAATCCTAACCCTAATACTTAACCTAAACCAAACACTAAACTTTCACCTATCCCTAAACTTAGTCATAATCTGAGTATTAACCCTAACCATAGAAATAACCCTGACCCTGACACAGAACCTAACAGTACCCCTAGGTCTAAACATCGCCCTAACGATAACCATAGAACTAGCCCTAATAAGTAAAATAGTTCTATCATTAGCCATAGTCCTAATGCTAACACAAATCCTAGCCTAATCTGAGACCTGACTCTAACACTAACCCTAACCCTACCTTGAACCCTACTCTTACCCTTAGCCAAACCCTCACATAATGCTATTCTAGTCCTAAACTTAATTCTTCCGCTACCCAAAACCCTAACTCTATTACTAGTCCTAAATGTAGCCCTCATTCTAGCTTTAACCCTAATCCTAACCCTGACCCTTATTCTGATCCTAACACTAACCCTAGATCTAAACCTGACAGTATCCCTAAACCGAATCCTAATACTACCTTAACCGGTAAACCTATACGTACTTAAACCCAACAGTAACACTAGCACAAGACCAAACCAAAACCTAAATAGAGTCATAAATCTAGACTTAGCCCTAAAAAAACCTAGCACTTGCCCTAACAATAACCCTTAACCTAACTTAAAGACTAAACATATCACTAGACCAAATGCTAGTGCTGATTGTGGCCTTAACAATAAAACAAATCCTAACCCAACAATGACCATTAACCTAATAGAAACCCTAGCTGTAAACCTTATCCTAAACCAAAACTTAACCCTAACGTAGACTTATCCATAACATGACCCTAACACCAGCCATAACCATATCCCTAGCTCTTATATTACCCATAGCCCTAACGTTAGCCCTAAACATCACATAAAACCTAGCCCTTATCCTAGCCCTAAACCTTGTCCTAATCATAACCTTAATCATAACCTTAGACCTAAACCTAATGCTAATCCTTGCCCTAGCCTTAACCCTAGATCAAACACTAATCCTTAGCCTAAACATAACCCTAAACCTAAACCTAACCCTTGCCCTGACTCAAACCCTAACCCTCATCCTAGGCCTAACCCTAGCTCAAATGTCTACACTTACTCTAAACCTAACCCAAACATTAAACCTAGGCCTAACCCTAACCTTAACCCTAATCCCAACCTTAACCCTAGCCCTAAACTTAGATCTAACACTATCCATTACCCTAAAGATAGGCCTAACCCAAATGCAATCCCTAGGCCTAATGATAACCCTATTGCTAACACTAACCATATCCATTATTCTAAATATAACTGGAACCATAAACCTAATTCTATCCATTACCCTAACCCTAACCCTAACCGACCACTAATTGAAGAATTAACCCTAAATCTTAACCTAAACCAAATCCTACCTGACCCTGACACTAATAATACACCTAGGTCTAAACCTGACTCCTACTCTAAACCTAACCATTATACTAGACATAGCCAAAACCTAACACTAAATCTGATACTAACTATAAGCCTAGACCTGACATTAGTCCAAGCCCTAATCCTAGCCCTAGCCCTAACACAATCCCTCAGCTTAACCCTAAAGCTTGTCTTAATCATAACCCAAACCCTAACCTTGTCCCTAAACCTAATTCTAACTCTCACCATAGCCCTAAAGCTAGCTATAACCCTATCCATTCCCCTAAATCTAATCCTAACCCTAACGCTAACACTAACCCTAAAGCTAGGCATAAACCTAACACTAACCCTAGCGATAACCCTAGCCCTAATTTATCCATAATCCTAAACCTAACCCTAACCCTAGCCCAAAGACTAAATCAAACTCTTGTCCTAGCCCTATTTCTAGTTCTAACCCTATCTGTTAGTATAACCCTAACACTAGCCTTAAACTTCGCCCTAACTCTAGCCATAGACCTAAACCTAGATCTAACCATAACAATAAATCTAAGCCTAAACATCACCCTACTACTAGCTCTAACACTATCACTAATCATAAAACTAGCCCTAACACTAGGCCTAGTTCTAAAATGAAACTGAGATATAACCCTATTCCTAACCCTAGCCTAACCTTAAACCTAGACATGACATTAGCCCTATCCCTATCCCTAATCCTAGTTCTAATCCTAGACTTAATCCTAACCCTAATTTAATCCCAGCCCTAACCCTAAATTTATCATTTGTCCTACCACTAAGCATAGCTGTAATATCATACCTTACCCTAACCCTAATTCTAACCCTCTTCTTAGCGCTAAACCTAGGCCTAAATCTTACAATAACCCTAGCACTAATCCTAGCCCTAAATTAGCCCTAAAACTAAACCTAACCCTATCCCTGTCCCTAAGACTAAATCCAACTCTTGCCCTAGCCCTATCCCTAGCACCAAACTAAGCCCTAACCTTCGCCAAAGTCTTAAACCTAGATCTAAAACTAAAATTAAGTATAAACCTCACACTGACACTAGCATTATCTCTAATGCTAATTGGAAAACTAGCCCTAAATCTACCCTAACTGTAAAACAAAACCGAGCCATAATGCTAACCCTAAACCTAAACCAAACCTTAAAGCTACATCTAGCAATAAACCTTGCCCTAATCTGAGTCCTAACCCTAACCCTAGAAATAACCCTGACCCTGACTCGACCCTTAACACTAATCCTAGCTCTAAACATTGCCTTAATGCTATCTCTAGAACTAACCCTAAACAGAAACCTTGTTCTTTCATTACCCCTAACTAACCCTAACCATTACTCTAAATCTAAAATGAACCCTAAAGCTAATCCTAACCATTACCCTATCCATGACCCTGACCCTAAAGCTAATTCAATTTTTAACCCTAAAACTTAACCTAAACCAAACCCTACCAAACCCTACCGGGACCCTGACTCTAATAATACACCTAGCTTTAAAACTGACACTTACTTAAATCTAACCGTTACACTAGACCTAGCCTTAACCTAATCCTAAAATTAACACTCACCATAAATCTAGACCTGACATTAGCCCTATCTCTAATCCTAGCCCTATCTCTAACACAAACCCTGATCCTACCACTAAACATAACCTTAATCCTAACCCTAGCTCTAACCCTAATTCTAACCCTCGCCCTAACCCTAAACCTAGCTATAATGCTGTTCCTTCCCCTAACCCTAACCATAACCCTAGGCCTAACTCTAACACTAACCCTAGCCCAAAATATAGCCCTAATTTTGCCATAACCCTAAACCTAACCCTAACCCTAGCCTTAAGACTAACTCTAACTCTCACCATAGCCCAATTTCTAGTACTAACTCTATTTGTTAATAACCCTAACACTAGCACTAACCTTAGCCCTAAAGCTAGCCATAATCCTAGATTTGATATTAGACCTATCCCTAGTTCTTACCCTAACCTTTACACAAAACCTAACCCTACACCTAGCCTTATCCCTATCCCTTTTTCGAGTTTATCCCTAACTCTGATCTGTAACACTGATCCTGACTCTGACAGTAACACGAACACTATCTCTAGTCATGACCTTAAACCTAAAACCAATTACACACTAGATTAGACATAATGTGAAACTTAACACTAGCCCTAATAATAACCCTAGTTCTAACATTAGCCCTAGTCCTAAATAGCCCTAACCTAACTAAAAACCTAGAACTAATCAGAGCCCTAAACTTGAACCCTAGCCCTAACTATAACCCTAGCCCTAACACTTAACCTAAACCTAACCATAAACCTAAACCTTGTCCTAACCCGAAATCTAACCCAAATCATTGCCCTAATACTAACCATAATCCTAGCCCTAACCCTAGATCTAATCTTATCTATTTCCCTAATTATAACCATAACCAAATTCTAACCCTAGGCCTAACCCTAAACAAAACTCTAACATAACCATAACCCTAGTCATAACTGTAGCTCTAATCCAATCTCTTACCCTAAACATAACCGTAACCAAATTCTAACCCTAGGCCTAAACCTAACCTTTTCCCTAACCCCAAACCTGTCCATTACTCTAATTCTAAACTTAAACCTAAACTTAACCGTATCCATTATCCTAACCCTAACACTAACCCTAATGCTAATTTGAGCCCTAAGCCTAATCCTTATTCTAACCCATACCCTAACCCTGACTCTGACCCTAATGATACCCCTAGCTGTAAACCTGACCCTAACCTTCAACCTAAAACTTATATTAGACCTGACCATAATCCTTAGCCTAAAACTACCCCTAAACATAACCCTAGACCTGACATTAGCCCTATCCCTAATCCTAGGCCTAACCCTAACACAAATCCTAGCCCTAATCCTATCCCTAAGCCTAGCCTTAATCCTAACCCTAACATTAACCGTAGCCCTAACCCTAATTTTATGCTTTGCTCTAGCCCTAAGTTTAGCTGTAACATCATACCTTACCCTAACCCTAATGCTAACCCTAACACTACCCTAAACCTAGGCCTAAATCAACAACTAACAATAGCTCTAATGTAGCCCTAATTTAGCCCTAACCCTAAATCTAAAACTATCCCTACCCCTATGACTAACTCTAAGTCTTACCCTATCCCTATCCCTAGTTCTATACCTATTCATTGTCATAACCCAATCCCCATCCCTATCCCTAGCCCCAACCCTAGCCATAACCTTCACCCTAGACCTAAATCTGGATCTAACCCTAACCTTAAGCCTAAAGCTCACTCTAACACTATCCCTAACTCTAATGCTAATTGGAAAACTAGCCCTAACTGTAACCTAGCCCTAAAACAAAAATGAGCCATACCCAAACCTACCTTAAACTAAACCAAATGCTAACCCTACACCTAGCCCTAAACATAGCCCTAATTTGAGTCCTTATCCTCATCATAGAAGTAACTCTGAACCTTACTCGGACCCTAACAGTAACACTAGCTCTAAACATTACTGTAACGCTAACCCTAGAACTAGCCCTAATCAGAATCCTAGTTCTTTCGTTAGCTGTAGCCCTAATGCTAACACAAATCCTTGCCCTATTCTGAGACCTAAACCTAGGTTTAACACTAAACCTAACCCTAACCCTAACCCAACCCTTTCTCTACCTCTAACCCTATCCCTTACCCTAAGCCAAACCCTCACCCTAATGCTACCCTAGTCCTAACCATAATCCTTAGCCTACCTCAAACCCTATCTCTATTACTAGTTCTAAACCTAGCCCTCATTCTAGCTCTAACCGTGAACCTTAATCTGACCCTAACACTAACCCTAGGTCTAAACCTGACACTAACCTAAAACAAACCTTAACCTACCCCTAAATGTAAACCTATACCTAAACCTAACAGTAACACTAGCACTAGATCAAACCTAATCCTAAATATAGTCATAAATCTAGCCTTGGCTCTAAGCAAAAACCTAGCACTAGCCTTAAAAATAATCGTTAACCTAACTTAAAGGTGAACACTATCCCTAGACC
This sequence comes from Marmota marmota marmota, assembly GCF_001458135.2. NCBI lineage: Eukaryota > Metazoa > Chordata > Mammalia > Rodentia > Sciuridae > Marmota > Marmota marmota. The sequence continues at coordinate 393,845 of NW_026005640.1, read as the reverse complement.
AAAGTCTAGTACTAAATCTGGCCCTCAACTTAATCTTAACCCTAACCTGAACAATGACCGTTACCCTAAAAGAAGCCCTAGCTCTAAATCTTATCTTAACCCAAAACCTAACTAGAACACTAGAGTTATCCATAACCCCTACCCTAAAACTAGCCATAATCATATCCCTAGCTCTTACATTACCCATAGCCATAATGCTCTCCATAAATCTCACACAAACGTAGCTCTTATCCTACCCCTAAAACTAGCCCTTATTGTAACCCTAACAAAAACCCTAGACCTAACCCTAACCCTAAACCTCGCCCTAACCCTAATTCTAGCTCAAACTTTAACCTTAATCTAAACATAACTCTAACCCTAACATTAGTCCTGACTCTAACCCTAACCCGCATGCTAACCCTAATCCTAGCTCAAACGCTAACACTTACCCCAAAACTAACACTGACATTAACCCTAAGCCTAACCCTAACCCTTTTCTAACCTCAACTGTAGCCCTAACCTTAGCTCTAACCTTATACATTACCATAAAGATAAGCCTAACCCAAATGCTCACCCTAGGCCTAATGCTAAAAGTATTGCTAAAACTAACCCTATTCATTACTGTAAGCCTAAACTGAACCCTGAACCTAACCCTATCAATTACCCTAACCCGAACCCTAACCCTATCCCTAATGCTAATTCAAGCCCTAACCCTAAATCTTAACCAAAACCAAACCCTACTCGAAACCTGACCGTAATAATATACCTAGCTTTAAACCTGATCCTTAAACTAAACCTAACATTACACTAGACCTAGCCATAACCTAAACCAAAAAAACGAATCATAACCATAAACCCAGACCTGACATTAGCCCCAGCCCTAATCCTAGCGCTAACCCTAACACAAACACTAGTCCTCATCTTAGGCCTATAGCTATCATTATTTCTAACCCAAACCCTAACTCTAGCCCTATCTCTAATTTTAACCCTCACCCTAGACCTGAACTTAGGTATAACCTCATCCTTTCCCCAAACCCTATCACTAACCCTAACCCTAAAACTAACCATATCTCTAGCCTTAACCATAGACCTAACCCTTACACTAACCCTAGCACTAATCCTAGCCCTCATTTATCCCTAACCCTAACTCTACCCCTAACCTTGGCCTAAGAATAAATTTAACTTTTCCCCAGCCCTATTTCTAGTTTTTACACTATCTATTACAATAAACCTAACACAAGCCCTACCTTAGCCTTAAACCTAGCCCGAGACCCGACCCTAGATCTAAGAATAACTCTATATTTGACCCTAACCCTAACCCTAGCCTTATTCCTTAAACAAAAATGAGCCATTGTCCTAACACTAAATATTAACCTAAACCAAACCCTAACTCTAAACCAAGCCATAACCTTCTACCTCTAATTCATGTCCTAGTCCTAAAATTAACCCTGACCCTGACTTATATTCTAACACCATCCTTAATTCTAAATGTCAAACTAACCCTAAAGATAGTGCTAACACTAGATCTAGACCAAATATTAACTCTAATCATAACCTTATATCTTATATTAGGTATAGCTCTAACCCTAGCCCTAAACCTAACAGAAAAAATAGCCCTAATCTGAGCCCTAACACTAGATGTAAACCTAAACCTAAACCTAGCCCTACTCCTAACCCTAACCCTAACCCTAACCCTAGCCCTAACCCTAAATCTAATTCTATCACTTACCCTAAGCCAAACCCTATCCATAATGCTAACCTTAGTCCTAATTCTAATCTATAGCCTAATCCAAACCTTAACCCTATTACTAGACTAACCCTAGCCCTCATTCTAACACAAATCCTTACCCTAACACAAACCCTCAGTCTAAATCTGACCCTAACCCTAAACCAAAACATAAATCTGGCCCTACCAGTAAACTTATACATAAACCTGACCCTAACAAAAGCCTTATACCTAAGCCTAGTCCTAAATATATCCATAACTCTTGACCTAGGCCAAAAAAAAAAAAAAAAACTGAGCCCTAGCCCTAACATTATCCTTAACCTAAAGCAAACACTAACTCCACCCCTATTCCTAATTCTGGCATTCACTGTAAACCTAACTCTAACCTGAACACTGACGCTAACAGTAACACTAAACCTAGCCCTAAACCTGAACCTAACCCAAAATCTAAACCTAACAATTGTGATAGCCATAACCCTAAACCTAAAACTAGCTCTAATCAGAACCCTAGATCTTACATCACATATAGCCTTAACCCTGGGCCTAAACCAAACACAAAACCTAGCCCTAATCTGAGGCCTAAACATACCCTAAGTATAACCTTAAACCTAAAGGTAGCCCTAATCTTAAACATAAACCTAGCCCTATTTCTAAACATAAACCAAAACCTAGCCCTAATCCTAACCTTAACCCTAGTATTAACCCTAGCTCTAACACAAACATTAACCCTAACCCTAACCCTAACCCTAACCCTAGCCCTAAACCTAACCCTATTTCTAACCCTAATCATAAACCTAACCATCAAACTAACCCTTAAATTAACCCTTGCCATAAACTTAACACTAAACCTTACCATGATTCAAAATTAAACCTACCCCTAAATCTAAATTTAACTATAACCAAACCCTAACCCAAAACCTAAACTTACATCTAATTCAAAACTTTTTCTAAAACTAACCCTAAACCTAATGTAAACCCTAGCCCTAAACACAACCCTAACCCTAACCATAACCCTTACCCTAAACCTAACAAAAACCCTAACCATAACATTAACCCTATCTGTAAAACAAACCCTACCCCTAACCCTATCTCTATTCCTAAAACTAACACTAAACCTATACCTAATCCTAACAATATTCCTACCCTAAACCAAACACAAAAACTAAATGTAACCTTAAACAAAACTATAACCCAAAAAACTAGCTCTAACCTATCCCTAACACGAACCCTAATCCTAACCCAAACCATAACCCTAACCCTATCCATAACTTTTAAACTAAACCTAATACTAACACTAACCTAACACTAACTGTAATCATAACCTTAAACCTAACCTTAACACTAAGTAACCCTAACCTTTACACAAACCATAAATCTGACCTAACACAAACCCTAGCCCTAACTGTAATGCTAACCCTAACACTAAACCTAAACCTAAACCTAATGTTATCCGTAATACTTACCCCTTACTGTAAACCTAACAGTACCCTAACACTAACCCTAACCCTAACCCTTTCCCAAAACCTAATCTCACCATAACTGTAATCCTAACCAAAACCCTAAACCTAAGTCTAAACTTAAAACTCACCCTTACCCTAACCCTAATCCTAACACTAATCCTAACACTAAGCCTACACCCAACACTAACCCTTACCCAAACACTATTCCTAACACTAACTCTAACCATAATTGTAACACTAATCCTCACCATAACCTTCAATATAACCTTAAAACAAACCCTAAACATAAACATAATACGAACCCTAAACCTAAACATAACACTAACCCTAACCTTAACCATAACACTAACAAAAATTTAAACTTAAACCTGACACTAACCTTAATTCTAACCCTAACATTAAACCTACCTAACCCTAACTCTAACATAACCCTAGCCATAAACCTAACACTAATACTAACACTAACCAGAATTCTAAAATTACACTTAACCCTAATCCAGACACTAAACCTAACCCTAACCTAACTGTAACCCAAAAACTTAAATAAACATAACCCTAACCCTAACACTAACACTAATTCTAACCCTAACATTAATCATATTTCTAAACCTAAGCTTAAGCCTAACCCTAACCCTAACAGTAAACCTAACCCTAACACTAATTCTAACCCTAACACTAACCCTAACCCTATTTCTAAACCTAAGCTTAAACCTAACCCTAAACCTAACACTAACCCTAACTCTAAAACTGACCCTAAACCTAAAATTAACACTAACACTAAACTCAACCATCACCTTAACCCTTACAGTAACCCTAAACCTAACACTAATTCTAACCCTAATACTAACCGTAACACTAATCCTAAACCTAACCCTAACACAAAACTTAAAACAAACCCTAAAGCTAACACAAACCATAACCCTAACCCTAACACTAATCATGACCCTAACCCGAACCCTAACCCTAACCCTAACACTAACCCAAATTTTAACAATAACACTAACCTTAACCAATATATTTAAACTAAATGTAACCCTAAACTTAACCATAAGACAAACCCTAAACTTAACCCTAAATATAACACTAAACCTAACCTTAACCCTAACCCTAAGACTAACTCTAAACTTATCCCTAATCCTAAAATTATTCCTTATCCTAACCCTAACCCTAACCCTAACACTAAGCCTAACCCTAAATCTAACCCTAACCCTAACACTAACACTAATCCTAATCCTAATGTAATACTAAGGATAAACCTATCCCTAACCCTAATGCTAACACTAACCTTAAATCTAACCCTAACACTAACACTAGCCATAACCCTAAACCTTAACATAAACCCAAACCTTAACCTAACACGAATCCTAACCTTATCCTGACACGAAACCTAACCCAGCCCTAACTCTAAGTAAACCTAACCCTAACCCTTACTCTAATTTGAGCTGTAACTCTAACTCTAACTCTAACCCCAACACTAACCCAAACTCTGACTGTGGGCCTAACCTAACCCCTAACCTTAAACCTAAACCTAACCCAAATCCTAATCATGACCATAACCCTAACCGTAACAGTAACCCTAAACCTAACACTAAATTTAACCATAAACCTAACTCTAAACCTAACACTCAATGTAACCCTAACTCTAACAGAAATACTAACTGTAATCATAACCCTAAACCTAACCGTAAGCTTGCTTTAACCCTAATCAAACATGAACACTAACCCTGAACCTACCCCTAATACTTACTTTAACCCTAAGCCTAACACAAACCCTAACCCTAAAACTTACACTAAACCTAACTGTATACCTAAACCTAAACCTAACCCTAAACCTAAACCTAAACCTAAACCGAACACTAACCCTAACCATAAACCTTACCCTAACCCTACATAAAACTAACCCTAACCTTATCCCTAAAACGAACCCTAACTTGAACCCTAAACCTAACCCGAACACTAACCCTAACACTAACCCTAACCCTTACCTAACCCTAAGGCTAAACCCAACCCTAACCCTAATACTAATCATAACACTAAACCTAACCATAACACTAACCCTAAACCTAACACTAACCTTAACCCTCACCCTAACCCTAACAGTAACACTAACTCTAATCATAACCCTAACCCTAACCCTAAACCTTACCTTAATCCTAAACCTAACGCTAAAACTAAACCTAACCCTAACCCTGACCCTAACACTAACATGACACTAACTGTAACATAAACCCTAACCTTAACCATAACCCTAACCCTAAACTTACCATAACCCTAACACTAACCTAACATTAACCTTAATACTAAAACCAAACTTAACTCTAAACATAACCCTAAACCTAATCCTAACTGAAAAACTAACTCTAACCCGAAAACTAAACCTAACCCTAACCCTAGCCTAATTTTTACACAAACCCTAACCCTAACTGTAAAACAAATTCTCACCCTAACCCTAACGTAACACTAACCCTTACCCTAAACCTAAACCTAACCCTAAACTTAACTCTAAACCCAGCCCTAACACTACAATTAACCCTCATGCTAACCCTAAACCGAAACCTATCAATAACCATAATCTTAATCCTGAACCTAACCATAATCCAACTAACCCAAACCTTACCTAACCCTAACAATAAACTTGACCCTAAAAATAACATCAACCCTAACCAAAACTCAAAACCTAAACCAAACCCTAAAACTAACCCTAACACTAACCCAAACCCTAACCTAACCTAACCTAACCCTGACATTAAAACTAAACCAAAATCCAAACCTGAAACTAACCCTAATCCTAACCATGAATCTAACCCTAAATTTAATTATAATGCTCAAACAATAACACTAACCCTAACTGTAAAGCTAACACTAACCCTAACACTAACCCTAATCATAAGTCTAAAACTAACCCTATTCCTAACCCTAACATGAACCCTAAGCAAAACCCTAATCCTACCGTAAATCTAACCCTAACCCTATTCTTAACATGAACCCTAAACCCAAACCTAACCCCAACACTAACACTAACCATAACCCTAAGCCTAACCCTAACTCTAGCCCTAAATTAACCCTAATATTAACACTAACCCTAACCCTAACTCTAACACTCAACCTAACACTAACACTAATACTAACTCTAATTATAACTCTAAACCTAAACTTAAATCTTACCCTAATGCTGACGCAAACCCTAACACTAACGCTAACCCTAACACTAACTCTATTTCTAACCCTAACACTAACCCTAATTTTACCCTTAATGCAAACCCTAATCCTAATCCTAATACTAACCATAACATAAAGTGAAAACTTAACTATAACCCTAACCTAACCTAACCCTAATCCTAACCCTTAATTAACACTATCCCAAACCCTACTGAAAACCTAACCCTAATACTAACCCTAACACTAAATTTAACTGTAACACTAAATCTTACTTTAACACTAACCAAAAAACAAACACTAACCCTAACCCTATCATTAACCCTAACCCTAACACTTACCCTAACCTAACACTATACTTAACCCTTAAACTAACACTAACCCTAGACCTAAACTTAACCAAAACACTCTAACACTAACACTAACGCTAACCCTAACCCTAACTATAACCTTAACCGTAACCCTAACCCTAACCTAATTCTAACCCTAACTTTAACCTTAACCCGAATCCTAACTGTAACTGTAACCTTAAATTTAACCCTAAACATAACCCTAACCCAAACCCTAACACAAACCAAACACTAACACTAACCCTAACCCTAAACCTCACCCTAATCCTAACCCTAACACTAACACTAACTCTTTTCATAATCTTAACCCTAGCCCTAAACCTTACCCTAACTCTGACACTAACAATAACACTAACCCTAACCCAAACCCTAACCGTATCCCTAGCCTAACCCTTACATTAAAACTAAACCAAACTCCAAACCTGACACTAACGCTAATCCTAACCATAAATCTAACCCTAAACTTAATTATAACGCTAAACCAAACAATAATGCTAACCCTAACTATAATGCTAACACTAACCCTAACACTAACCCTAATCATAAGGCTAAAACTAACCCTATCCCTAACCCTAACACGAACCCTAAGCCATACTCTAACCCTAACCTAAATCTAAACCTAACCCTATCCTTAACATGTACCCTAAACCCAAACCTAACCCCTGCACTAACACTAACCCTAACCCTAAGCCTAACCCTAACCTTATCCCTAACCCTAACTTAACCCAAATTCCTAACACTAAACTTAACCCTAACCCTAACCCTAACACTCAACGTTACCCTAACACTAACACTAATACTGACTCTAATTATTACCCTAACCTAACACTAACCCTAACCCTAAATCTAATACTAACGCTAACCCTAAACCTAATCAAAACACTAATACTAACTCTAACACTAAACCTAATGGTAAAACAAACCCTCACACTAAACCTAACCATAACAGGACCTCTTACCCTTACCCTAACACTAACCCTAACCACAACAGTAACCCTAACAAAACACTAAGCCTTACCATAACAATAAGCCTAACTCTAAACCTAACCAATATGCTAATACTAACCCTAACACAAACGCTAACCCTAACAGTAACACTAACCCTAACCATAACCCTAAACCGAAATCTAACACTAAACCAACACTTANTCTTTGAGGTGTCTTTATCTGGTTTGGGAATCAGGGTGATATTGGCCTCATAGAATGAATTTGGAAGTTCTCCCTCTTTTTCTATCTCCCGAAATAGATTGTGGAGTATTGATATTAGTTCTTCTTTAAAGTTCTTGTAAAACTCTGCTGTATATCCATCCGGTCCTGGGCTTTTCTTGGTTGGTAGTCTTTTGATGGCTTCTTCTATTTCCTCATTTGATATTGGTCTATTTAGGTTGTTTATATCTTCCTGAATGAATCTGGGTAGTTCATATGTCTTAAGGAATTTATCGATGCCTTCACTATCTTCTATTTTATTAGAGTATAGGGTTTCAAAATAATTTCTAATTATCTTCTGTATTTCTGAATTGTCTGTTGTGATGTTGCCTTTTTCATCCCGTAAGGTAGTAATTTGGGTTCTCTCTCTCTTCTTCTCTTTGTTAGCGTGGCTAGTGGTCTATCAATCTTATTTATTTTTTCAAAGAACCAGCTTTTAGTTTTGTCAATTTTTTCAATTGTTTCTTTTGTTTCGATTTCATTGATTTCAGCTCTAATTTTAATTATTTCTTGCCTTCTACTGTATTTGCTGCTGATTTGTTCTTCTTTTTCTAAGGCTTCGAGGTGTAGTGTGAGGTCATTTATTTGTTGGCTTTTCCTTCCTTTAAGGAATGAACTCCATGAAATGAATTTTCCTCTTAGTACTGCTTTCATAGTGTCCCAGAGATTTCGATATGTTGTGTCTGAGTTTTCATTTACCTCTAAGAATTTTTTTATCTCTTCCTTTATGTCTTCTGTAACCCTTTGTTCATTTAGTAGCATATTGTTTAATCTCCATGTGATGTAGGATTTGTCCTTTCTCATTTTACTATTGATTTCCAATTTCATTCAATTATGATCAGATAAAATGCATGGTAGTATCTCAACTCCTTTGTAGTAGCTAAGATTTGCACTGTGACATAATATATGGTCTACTTTTGAGAAGGATCCATGCGCTGGTGAGAAGAAAGTGTATCCGCTTGATGTTGGGTGGTATATTCTGTATATATCAATTAAGTCTAAATTATTAATTGTATTATTGAGTTCTACGGTTTCTTTATTCAACTTTTGTTTAGAAGATCTGTCCAGTGGTGAGAGAGGTGTGTTAAAATCTCCCATGATTATTGTGTTGTGGTCTATTTGACTCTTGAACTTGAGAAGAGTTTGTTTGATGAACGTAGCTGCACCATTGTTTGGGGCATATATATTAATGATCGTCTAGTCTTGTTGGTGTATGGTTCCCTTGAGCAGTATGTAGTGTCCTTGTTTATCACTTTTGATTAACTTTGGCTTGAAGTCTATTTTATTTGATACAAGTATGGACACCCCTGCCTGCTTCCGTGGTCCGTATGCGTGATATGATTTTTCCCAACCTTTCACCTTCAGTCTGTGTATGTCTTTTCCTATCAGATGAGTCTCCTGTAGGCAGCATATTGTTGGATCTTTTTTTTTTAATCCGTTCTACTAGCTTATGTCTTTTGATTGGTGCATTTAAGCCATTAACATTTAGGGTTACTATTGAGATATGGTTTGTATTTCCAGCCATATTTGATTATGCAAGAGTTTAACATGATTTGTTTTTCCTCTATGCTTAGTTTTTCCTTTACTGTACTACATCCCGCTGTTGGTTTTCTTTGTTATTTTTCATTGCCTCTTCCTGTAATGTTTTGCCAAGGATGTTTTGAAGAGCTGGTTTTCTAGCTGCAAATTCTTTTAACTTTTGTTTATCGTGGAAGATTTTTATTTCATCTTTAATCCTGAAGCTTAATTTTGCTGGATACATGATTCTTGGTTGGAACCCATTTTCTTTCAGCATTTAAAATATGTTGTTCCAGGATCTTCTAGCTTTCAGAGTTTGTATTGAAAGATCAGCAGTTATCCTGATTGGTTTACCCCTAATTGTAATCTGCTTCCTCTTTCTTGTGGCTTTTAAGATTCTCTCCTTATTCTGTATGTTGGGCATTTTCATTATTATATGTCTTGGTGTGGATCTCTTATGATTTTGTACATTCGGTGTCCTGTAGGTTTCTGGTATTTGGATTTCTTTTTCATTCTTTAAGTCTGGGAAGTTTTCTAGTATTATTTCATTGAATAGATTGCTCATTCCCTTGGTTTGGACCTCTATACCCTCTTGTATCCCAATAACTCTTAGGTTTGGTTTCTTGATGTTATCCCATAATACTTGGATGTTCTGCTCATGATTTCTTAACATTCTCGCTGAGCTGTCTATGTTCTTTTCCAGTTGAAAAACTTTTTATTCGTTGTCTGAAGTTGTATCTTCTAAGTGTTTTACTCTGCTGGTAATACTCTCATTTGAGTTTTTAATTTGGTTTATTGTTTCCTGCAATTCCAGGATTTCTGTTTGTTTGTTTTTTATATCATCTATCTCCCTATAGAGTTGATCTTTTGCTTGTTGGATTTGTTTATGTTGTTCATTGTCAAAGTGATTTTTCATTGTCTGAATTTGCTGTATAATGTCTTCCTTGAAACTCCAGATCATCTGAAGCATGTATTTTCTGAACTCTTTGTCTGATATTCCATCTGCTGCAGATATTACCTCGTCTATTGTTGAATTGACCTGTATTGTTTGTGGTCCTTTCTTTCCTTGTCTTTTCATACTGCTCATGATTCTTTCTAGTTTTGTGAAACTGTTGTGTTAATGTTTTTCCCCTTATATATTTGTATTCTTCTTGTATACCTTAAAAATTCCTCTTTTGCGGAGAAAGACAATATTAACAGTTCCCAATATCAACAGCACATTATCTAAGCACAAATTTTCATTCTTAATACATTTATAGCTAGATTCTAAGTCTATAGATATTGGTTTTAATTATTACTTAAGAATATATTCATTAGTTTCGTAAAAGGTGTACCAAATCTGGTGGCATATAGAAAACTTAATTTCAGACGAAGGATGTTATACTTAGAGGGAAAGGAGTGAGGGTATGAGGTTAAACTAACTTAGCATCTTTGGAGAATTCTAACCAATAGGCTGGTAATTTATGGAAGAATTTATAGATTCTACTTCCTATCTGTATTTAGATAGTTACCCTAAGTATAGATAGCAAAAGTTAGGAGATTGAAAGTGGGATAGAGAGAATACGAAAGAGAAAGAAGAGAAAAAAAATAACAAGATAGAAAAGAGAAATAAGAGAAGGAAAAGGAAAGTAAGATAGAAATAAAGAAAAAAAAGGGGGGGAAGGTGGGGTATATGCATTTCCTCTATATTATATTACTTGGTAATTCGGTTGTTCATGCACAGTTCTGGATCAGCCACAGAACAGTGTTGGAAGCCACACCCCTTTTGATGGGCTTTAAGGGTTGATGGGCTTCCTCCAGACCAGCACATGGGGCGGGGCCAGACTTCCTCCTTCGGTCTGGCTTGGCGCCAGGCATCTTCCTCCTCCAGTCTGGCTTGGTGCCAGGCATCTTCCTCGTCCAGGCTGGTTTGGTGCGCGCCGGGAGCCTTCCTCGTCCGGGGCTGGCTTGGAGCGCGGCGGGAGCCTTCCTCCCCTAACATTAACCTTAAGCCGAATCCTAACTGTAAGTGTAACTCTAAACTTAATCCTAACCGTAACCCTAACACAAAACCTAACACAACCCTAATACTAACACTAAAATTAATCATAAACCTCACCCTAACCCTAACCATAACACTAACACTAACTCTTTTCATTACCCTAAACATAGCCCTAAAACTTACCCTAACCCTCACACTAACCCTAAACTAACCCTAACCCTAACACTAATCCTAACATAACACTAACCCTAACCCTAAAACTAATATTAACTCTAACCCTAACCCTAAATAAAACACTAATACTAACTCTAACACTAACCCTAATGCTAACCCTAATGCTAACACTAATCCTAACCCTAAACCTGACAGGACTTCTCACCCGAACCCTAACACTAACCCTAACCACAACAGTAACCACAACCTAACACTAAACCTAACCCTAACACTAACACTAATCCTTAACCTAAACCTAACCAAAACCTAACCCTAACTCTAACCCTAACGCAAACCCTAACCCTAACACTAACCCTAAAACTAACACTAAACCAACCCTTACCCTAACCTAACACTAAAATAACTCCAACCCTAACACTAACCCTATTACTAAACCTAACCAAAACACTAATATTAACCTTAACACTAACCCTAAATTTAATACTAACCACAACACTAATCTTAACCCTTACCGTAACAGGAACACTCACTCTAACCCTAACACTAACCCTAACACTAACCCTAACCCTAAACCTCAACCTTAACCTAACCCTTTAACTAACCCTAACCCTAAACCACAACCTAACCCTAACCCTAACTCTAACCCTAATCTATCACAAACTCTAACCCTAATCATAAACCTAACCATAATTCTAAGCATAACCCCAAACATAAACCTAACAATAACCCTAAATCTAACCCTAAGAAGTCCCTAACCCTAAACCTAAACGTTCCCTTAACCTATCCCTAACCCTAACACTTAAACTAACCCAAACACTAACCCTAATTCTAAAACTAACCCTATCCTTAACCTAACAATATCCCTAACCCTAACCTAAGCCTAACATTAACCTTAACACTAACACTAACCCTAAACTTAACAATAACTCTAAACCTATCTCTAAAACTAACCCAAACAGTAATCCTAACCCTATCCTTATTCCTTTTATTATTATTATTACTATTATTATTATTATTATTATTATTATTATAAGTTTTTCAAAACATTACAAAGCTCTTGACATATCCTATTTCATACATTTGATTCAAGTTGATTATGAACACCCCTTTTTACCCCGTATATAAAATCCATAATCATTTCTGTTACACATCCACGTTTTTACATACTGCCATACTAGTATATGTTGTATTCTAACATGAACCCTAACCCCAACCCTAACACTAACACTAATCCTAACATTAACCATAACCTTATTACTAACCCAATCCCTAACCTAAACACAAAACCTAATCCAAATGATAAACCTAAACCTAATCTAACCTTAACCCTAAACTTTATGTAACACTAACACTAACCCTAAACCCAACCCTAAATCTATCACTAAACCTAATCATAAACCTAACACTAAATATAACATTAACCCTAACCGTAACCCTAACCCTGACCCTAACACTAACCCTAATCCTACCCTTAACACTAAAATTAACCCTACGTTTACCCTAACCCTAACTGTAAACCTAATCGTACCATAACCCAAACCCTAACCCTAACACAAACCCTAACCCTAATTCTAACCCTAATCCTTAACCTAACCCTAACCCAAACCATAATCCTAAACCTAACCCAAACCTAACACATTCCCTACCCTTAACCCTAACCCAATCTCTAAGCCTAACCCTAAAGCTAACCCTAACCCTAAACTAACACTAAGACTAAGTCTAATTCTAACAATAACCCTAACCGTAAACCTTAAACTAAACCTAATCCTACCCATAAACATTACCATAATACTAACCCTAACCTATCCCTAACTCTAACTCTAAAATTAACCCTAACCCTAACACTATCCTTAACCCGAACCGTAACCCTAACACTAACACTAAACCTAAAACTAACCTAACCCTAACACTAACGCTAACCCTAACCCTTACACGAACCAAAACCTAACGGTAACACTATCCCTAACCTACTCCTAAGCCTAAACCTAACCCTAAAACGAAACCTAAACGTAACACTAAAACTAACACTACCCTAACCCTAACCCTAACACTTATCCTAACCCTAACACTAACCCTAACCCTAACCCTACAAGGAAGCCTAAACCTAACAAGAACCCTAACCCTAACACTAAACTTAACCCTAATCCTATCCCTAACCCTAAAACTATCCTAAACCTAACCTTAACCTTATCACTAACCCTAACACTAATACTAATACTAAACTTCACCATAAACTTAACCCTAACCCTATCACTTAATCTAAACCTGACTCTAACCCTAACCCTAAACATAACCCTAACACTAACCCAAAGAGTAATCCTAAACCTAAACCTCAACCTAATTGTAACCCTAACCCTAACCCTAACCGTAAACCTACACCTAACTCTAACACTATCCCTAAACCTAACTCTAACATGAACCCTAAACTTAATCCTAACCATAACCCTAACACTAACACTAACCCTAACTCTAAAATGAAACCTAAACCGAATCCTAATTGTAACCGTAATACTAACCCACACCCTAACCCTAAACCTAAAAAAACCCTGTTAACCTAAAACTAACCCTTACACAAATCATAACCAAACAATAATGCTAAAACTATCCTAACCCTAACCCCTAACTAAACCTAATCCTAAACCTAACCCTAACACTACCCTAACACTAAACTTAACCCCAACACTAACCCTATAACTAACCCTAAACCTAAAAGTAAATCTAACCCTAACCATAACCATAACCATAACACTAACCAAAATTCTAACTCTAATCTTAACCCTAACCCCAATGATAACCTTAACCCTAACCCTAACACAAACCCTAACCCTAACTGAACATTAACCGTAACATAACCCTAATATTGCCACTAAAGCCAACCCTAACCCTGACTCTCTAATTAGCCCTAAACCTAACCTGAACCCTAAGCCTAAACCTAAACCTATCACAAACACTAACACTAACCTTAAGTCTAACCCTAAAAATAACCCTACTCCTAACACTAATACTAATCTTAAACCAAAGCTTAACAGTAATCATAACTGTAATCCTAAGTTAACCCCAAACCTAATCCTAACACAAATCCTAACACTAAACCTAACACTAACCCTAACACTAACCATAACCCTCACCTTAACATTAACCATAACCCTAACTCAAAACCTAACTTATCCATAAACCTAACCCTGTCTCTAAACCTAACCTTATTTTTAACACTAAATATAACCCTAACCCTTACCCTAACCTTAACACTCAACTAATCCTAACCCTAAAACTAAAAATAATCATAACCCTAAACCTAACACTAATCCTAAACCTGACTATAACCCTAAACAAAACACTAACGCTATCCTTAACCTTAACTCTACCCCTAACACTAACTCAAACCGTATCCCTAATCCTAAACTTAATCCTAACAGAAACCGTAACCCTTACCCCATTCCTAACCCCATCACTGATCCTAATCCTGCCTCTAATCCTATCTATTACCCTAAGCAAAACCCTCACCCTAATGCTACCCTAGTCCTAAAACTAATCCTTAGCATATCCCAAACACTATTTTACTAGTCCTAACCCTCAGCCTAATTCTAGCTCTACCCTTAACACAAAACTTGACCCTTATTCTGACCCTAACCTTTACCCTAGGTCTAAACACTAACTCTAATCCGGACCCCAACTCTTCCAATAACAGTAAAACTATATCTAAACCTCACAGTAAAACTAGCAATAGATGAAACCTAATCCTAAACAGAGTTCTAAATATAGCCCTAGCCCTAAACAAAATCCTTGAACTAGCCCTATCAATAACCCTTAACCTAATGCAAAAACTAACCCTACCCCTAGACCCAATGCTCTTCCTTATTCTGGCCCTAACCCTAACCCAAACACTGAGGCTTACCCTAACACAAACCCTAGCTCTAAACCTTATCCTAACCCAAAACCTAACCCTAACACTAGACTTATCCATAACCCTAACTCTAAAATTTGCCATAACCATAACCCAAGCTCTTACATTACCCATAGCCCTAACACTAGCCATAAAAATCACACTAAATTCACACAATCCAAGCCCTTATCTATCCCTAAAATTACACTAATTGTAACCCTAAGCATAACCCTAGACCTAACCCTAACCCTAACCCTTGACCTAGTCCTAAAAATTAGCTCTAACTCTAACCCTTTCCCTAATCAAAACATTAACCATAACCCTAACCCTAGCCCTGGCTCTAAACCTAACCCTCGCCCAAAACCTAACCCTAGCTCAAACTCTAATACTTACCCTAAACCTAACCCTAACACTAACCCTAGGCCTAACCCTAACCATAGTCATAAACTTAAACTTAACCCTAGCCCTAACCTTACCTCTAACTCTATCCATAACCCTAAAAATAAGCCTAACCAAAATTCTAACCTAGGCCTAATGCTAAACCTATCACTAACAATAACCATAAACGTTACTCTAAACCTAACCTGAATTCTAAACTTAACCCTATCATTACCCTAATCCTAAACTGAACCGTAATGCTAATACAAGCCTTAACCCTATAGCTTAACCTAAACCAAACCATACTAGAACCCTGACCCTAATAAAACACCTAGCTCTAAACCTGACCCTAACCCTAAACATAACCCTGACACGATACTAGCCATAACCTAACCATAAAACTACCACTTACTTTGAACCTAGACCTGACATTAGCCCTAGCCCTAATCTTAGCCCTAGCCCTAACACATACCATCATCCTGGCACTAAACCTAGCCTTAATCCAAACCCAAAGCCTAAACCTAGACCTAAATCAAATTCTAACCTGAATCCTAGCTCTAAACCTAGCTAAAACCCCGTCCCTTCTTGTAAATCTAACCCTAACACTAACACTAACCATAACCCTAGCTCTAACCCTAAGCCTAAACAGAATACTATCCCTAGCGCTAATCCTAGCCCTAATTTAGCCCTAACCCTTAACCTACCCCTAACCCAAGCCCAAAAAATAACTCAAATTACACCCCAGTCTTATTTCTAGTTCTAACCCTATCTGTTACCATAACTCTTACACTACCCATAAACTTAATCCTAATGCAGACACTAGCCCTAAACCTAGATCTAACCAAAACAATAAATCTAAGCCTAAACCTCATCCTATCACTAGCCCTAACACTCTCACTTATCCTAAAATTAGCCCTAACCCTAGCCCTAGCTCTAAAACAAAACTGAGCCATAGCCCTAACCTAACCCTAACCCAACGGTAATGCTAGACCTGTCATTAGCCCTATCCCTAATTCTTACCATAAGACTAACACAACACCTAACCCTACACCTAGACTTAATCCTAGCCCTAATTTGAGTCCTATCCCTAACCCTGATCAATAACACTGATCCTGACTCTGATTATAACACTAACCCTGACTCTAATCATCTCTCTAAACCTAAACCTAATTTAAACCCTGCACCTTGACCTAGACCAAATGCTACATCTAAAGCTAACTTTAATCTTTATTCTAGTTCCTACAATGGCTGTAGTCCTACCTTATCCTTAACCTAAAACAAAACCTAGCCCTAATCTGATCCTTAACCCCACCTTTAACCCTATACATAACTCTAACCATAGCCCTAACACTTAACCTAAAACTAACCCAAAAGTTAAACCTTGAACTTATCTGAACCATGGCCCTAATCCTAACCATGACCCTAGCCCTAAATATAGCTCTAATATTATTTATTATGCTAACCATAACACTACCCAAACTCTAACCCTAGGCCTAAAACTAACCATAGCTCTATCCTAACAATAACCCTAGCCCTAACTGTAGTTCTAATCCTATCCATTACCCTAACCATAACCCTAACTGAATTCTATCCCTAGGCCTAACCTTAACACTATCCCTTACCCTAAGGCTGTCCATTACCCTAAACTTAAAATGAACCTTAAACCTAACCATATCCATTACCCTGAACCTAACACCAAACCTAATGCTAATTTAACCATAAACCATAACCTAACACATACCCTAACCCTGAATCCGAACCTAATAATACCCTATCTGCAAAGCTGACCTAACACCCAACCTAACCCTTACAGTAGATCTGGCTATAAACCTAACCCTAAAAATATCCTTAAACATATCCCTAGACCTGATATTAGCCCAAGCAGTAGTCCTAGACATAACACTAAAAGAAATCTTAGCCATAAACCTAGCACTAAGTCTACCCTTAATCCTAACCAAATCCTCAACCCTAGACCTATCCCGAATTTTATCCCTTTACGTAGCCCAAAACATAGCTGAAACATCATACCTTACCCTATCCCTAGCTCTAAAGGTAGGCCTAAACCTAACGCTAACCCTAGCAGTAATCCTAGCCCTAATATAGCCCTAACCCTAAACCTAACCCTATCACTAGCCATAAAATAACTCTATCACCCTAGCCCAATCCCTAATTCTAAACCTATCCCTTACAAAAACCCAAACTCTATCCCTATCCCTATCCCCAAAGTTAACCCTAACCTTTGCACAAGTCCTAAAGGTGATTATAACGCTAACCTTATGCCTAAAGCTCACCCTAACACTAGCCCTAACCTTAAGGCTATTTGAAAAACTAGCCCTAACAGTAACTTAGCCTAAAACAAAACTAAGCCATAAACCTAACACTAACCCTTAACCTAAACCAAACACTAACCCTAAACCTTGCCATAGTTTGAGTGCTAAATCTAACCCTAGGAAAAACCCTGACCTTGATGGATCCTAACACTAACCCTAGCCCTAAACATTGCCTTAATGCTATACCAAGAAGTAGCACTAATAAGAAATTAAGTTCTTTCATTAGCCATAGCCCTAATGCTAACACATACCCTAGTGCTAATCTGAGCCCTAATCCTAGGTTTAACTCTAAGACTAAACCTAAACCTAACCCTATCCCTAACAGTATCCCTAATCCTAAACTTACCTCTAATCCTATCCCTTACCCTAAGCCAAATCCTCACTCTAATGCTACCCTAGTCCTAATACTAATCCTTAGCCGATACCAAAACCTAACTCTATTACAAACCCTAACCCTAGGCCTCATTCTAGCTCTATCCCTAAACCAAACCCTGACCCTTATTCGAACCCTAACACTAACCCAAGATCTAAACCTGACACTAACCCTAAACAAGACCCTAACTCAACCCCTACAAGTAAACCTATACATAATCTTAACAGTGGCACTAGCACTAGACCAAACCTAATCCTAAATAGAGTCATAAATCTAGCCTTAACCCCCCCAAAAAAAACAACAACAACAACAAAAAAAACTTGAACTAGAACTAACAATAACCCTTAACCTTTCACAAAGTCTAACTCTACCCCTAGACCCAATGCTATTCCTAATTCTGTCCCTAACCCTAATGTAAACACTGATGCTTACCCTAACAAAAACCCTAGCTCTAAACCTTATCCTAACCCAAAACCTAACCCTAACACTAGATTTATCCATAACCCTAACCCTAAAACTAGCCATAAAATAACCCGAGTTCTTAACTTACCTATAGCCCTAACGCTAGCCATAAATATCACATAAACATAGCCCTTAGTCTAGCCCTAAACCTAGCCCTAATTTTAACCCTAATCATAACCCTAGCCCTAAATCTAACCCTAATCCTTGCCCTAGTCCTAAACCTAGCTAAAACTCTAACTCTTTCCCTAATCATAACAATAACCCTAACCCTAACACTAGCCCTGACTCTAATCCTAAAACTCACCCTAGACCTAACCCTAGCTCAAACCCTAATACTTAGCATAACATAACCCTGACACTAACCCTAGGCCTAACCCTAACCCTAGCCATAAACTTAACCTCAACTCTAGCCCTAACCTTAGCTCTAAACTTATCCATTACCCTAAAGATAAACCTAAACTCAATGCTAACCCTAGGCCTAATGCTAACACTATTGCTAACAATAAACCTATTAATTACCCTGATATTAGCCCTAAACCTAACCCTATCCATTACCCTAATCCTAAACTGAACCCTAAGGCTAATACAAGCCTTAACCCTACACCTTAACCTAAACCAAACTATACTCTATTCCTGACCCTAATAAAACACCTAGCTCTAAACCTGACCTTTACCCTAAACCTAAAACTTACACTAGACCTAGCCATAACCTAACCATAAAACTACCACTTACTTTTAACCTAGACCTATCATTATCCCTAGACCTAACACATACCTTCATCCTGAAACTAAACCTACACGTAATCTTAACCCAAACACTAACCCTAGCCCTAAATCTAATTCTAACCTGAACCCTAGCTCTAAACCAAGCTATAACTTCATCCCTTCCCCTAAATCTAACCCTAACCCTAACACTAACACTAAGCATAACCCTAGCCCTAACCCTAGGCCTAACACTAACTCTAACTCTAGCACTAATCCTCGCCCTAATTTAGCCCTAACCCTAAACCTATCCCTAACCCTAGCCCAAAGAATAACTCTAATATCACCCCAGTCCTATTTCTAGCTCTAACCCTATTCGATACTGTAACCTTAACACTAGCCCTAACATTAATCTTAATGCAGACACTAGACCTAAACCTAGATCTAACCATAACAGTAAATCTTAGACTAAACCTCATCCTACCTGTAGCCATAATACTATCACTAAGCCTAAAATAGCCCTAGATCTAAAACAAAATTGAGCCCTAGACCTAACCCTAACCCTATCCTAACAATAACGCTAGACCTGACATTAGCCCTATCCCTAATTCTTACCTTAACCCTAACTCAAATCCTAACCCTACACCTAGCCTTAATCCTAGACCTAATTCAAGTCCCTTCACTAACCCTGATCAGTAACATTGATCCTGACTCTGACCCTAACACTAACACTATCTCTAATCATCTCCCTTAACCTAAACCTAATCTAAAAAAAGACCTCTACCTAGACCTAATGCTAACTCTAAAACTAGCCCTAATCTTAACCCTACTCCTTACTATAGCCGTAGACCTACCTTATCCCTAACCTAACCCAAAACCTAGCTCTAATTGGAGCCCTAACTATATCTATCACCCTATCCCTAACCCTATCCCTAGGCCTATCACTTAACCTAAACCTAACCCCAAAACTAAACCTTTAACTAACCCAAACCATGGCCCTAATCCTAACCATAACCCTAGCCCTAACCCTAGCTCTAATCATATTAATTACCCTAACCATAACCTAACCAAATTCTAACCGTATGTCTAACACTAACCATAGCCCTAACCTAACAATAACCCTAGCCTTAACTGTAGCTCTATTCCTATCCATTACCCTAACCATGACCCTAACTGAATTCTATCTCTAGGCCTAAACTTAAAACTATCCATAAACCTAAGTCTGTCCATTACCCTAAACCTAAACTGAACCCTAAACCTAAACCTAACCATATCCATTACCCTAACCGTAACACTAACTCTAATGCTAATTTGAGCCCTAACCCTAAACCTTAACCTAACACATACCCTAACATTGAATCCAACCCTAACAATATCCTAGCTGTAAAGCTGACCTAACACTCAACTAAACCCTTACAATAGATCTGGATATAAACCTAGCCCTAAAACTATCCCTAAACATAACCCTAGACCTGACATTAGCCATAGCTCTAATCCTAGCTCTAACCAAACCACAAATTGTAGCCCTAATCCTAGCACTAAGCCTAGCTTTAATCCATAACCAAACCCTAGCCCTATACTTAATTTTATCCACTGACCTAACCAAAAACCTAGCTGAACCTCATACCTTACCATAACCTTAGCACTAAACCTAGGCCTAAACCTAACACTAACCCTAGCACTAATCTTAGCCCTAATTTAGCCCTAACCCTATCCCTAGCCCTGAGACTAACTCTAAATCTCTCCCTAGACCTATCTCTACTTCGAACGCTATCCCTTACCATAACCCAAACTCTAGCCCCATCCCTAGTCCCAACCTTAGTCCTAACATTTGCCCTAGCCCTAAACGTGAATATAACACTAACTGTAAGCCTAAAGCTCATCCTAACACTAGGCCTGACCCTAATGCAAATTAAAAAAAAAAACTATCCCTAACCCTAACCTAGCCCTAAAACAAAACTGAGCCATAAACCTAACCCTAACCCTTAAGCTAAACCAAACACTATCCCTAAACCTAGCCTAAACTTTGCTATAATTTGAGTGCTAAACCTAACCCTAACCCTAGGAGTAACCCTGACCCTAAATCGGATCCTAACACTAACCTTAGCTCTAAACATTGCCTAATGCTAAAGCAAGAACTAGCCCTAATCAGAAATTAAGTTCTTTCATTAGCCATAGCCCTAATTCTAACACATATCCTAGCATTAATAGCCTAGGTTTAACCCTAAGACTAACCCTAACCCTAATCCTACCTCTAAACTTATTTCTTATCATAAGCCAAACCCTCACCCTAATGTTATCTAGTCCTAACCCTAATCCTTAGCCTACCCCAATCCCCAACTCTATTACTAGTCCTAACCCTAGCCCTCATTCTAGTTGTAAATCTAACCCAAACCCTGACACTTATTCTGACTCTAACACTCACCCTAGAACTAAATCTCACACTAATCCTAAACCAAACCCTACCCCTACCCCTACCACTACCAGTAAACCTGTACCTAAACCTAACAACACTAGCACTAGACCAAACCTAATCCTAATATAGTCATAACTCTAGACCTAGCCCTAAACAAAAACTTTGCACTACCCCTAAAAATAACCCTTAACTTAACCCAAAGACTAACACTATCCATAGACCCAACACTAGTCCTAATTCTGGCCCTAACTCTAACCCTAACTCTAATCCTAACCAATAGCACTAATGCTAGCCATAAACATCACACAAACCTAGCCTTATCCTAGTCATTGAACTAGCTCTAATCGTAACCCTAATAATAACCCTAGCCTGACTCTAAACCTAACCATTGCCCTAGCTCTATCCTTAGCTTATATCCTAACACTTATTCTAAACCTAACCTTGACACTAATCCTAGGCCTAAACATAACCTTATCCCTAAACCTAACCTTAATTCTAGCACTAACCTTACCTCTAACCTTATCCATTAATCTAAAAGTAAGCCTAAATCAAATGCTAACACTAGGCCTAACACTAACCCTATCGCTAACACTACCCCATCCATTACTCTAAACTTAACTTGAAGCCTAAATCTAACCCTATCTATTACCCTAATTATAACCCTAACCCAAATGCTAATTCAATTCTTAACTCTAAACCTTAAGCTAAACCAAACACTACCCGACCCTGACCCTGATAATACACCTAGCTCTAATCTTGACCCTTACCCTAAACATAATCTTTGCACTAGACCTAGCCATAACCTAAACCTAAAACTCTCCCTAACCAAAACCTTAGACTTGGCATTAGCCCTATCCATAACCCTAGCCCTAGACCTAATACAAACACTCAAACATAGCCCTAAAGCTAGCCTTAATCATAACCTTAACACTAACCTAGCCCTATCCCTAAACCTAGCTATACCCCATCCCTTTCCCTAAACCTAACCCTATCTCTAAGACAAACTCTAACCCTAACACTAGCCCTAACCCTAACACTAACCCTAGCAATAATCCTAGCATTTGTTTAGCCCTAATCTTAAATCCACACCTAACCCTAGACATAAGACTAACTCTAACTCTAGCCCTAGCCCTATTTCTAGTTCTAACCCTATCTGTTATCTTAACAATAACACTAGCCCTAAATTTAGCCCAAACCATAGCCCTAGCCCTAAACCTAGATCTAACCATAACAATTAATATAAGATTAAACCTCACCTTACTACAAGCAATAACAGTATCGCTAATCCCAAAAGTAGCCCTAACACTAGCCCTAAATCTAAAACAAAACTGAGACATAACCCTAACCCTAAGCCTAACCTAAACATAACCCTAGACCTGACATTAGCCCTATCCCTAATTCTTAACCTAATCCTAACACAAATCCTAAACGTACAACTAGCCTTAATGCTCACCCTAATTTGAATCCTATTCCTAATCCTAAAATTAACACTGACCCTGACTCTGACCCTAACACTAACCCTATCTCTAATTATCCGTCTAAACCTAAACCTAATATAAACACTAGACTTATTCCTAATGTAACCCTAATACTAGCCCTAATTGTAACCCTAGTTCTTAAATTAGCCATAGTCCTACACACACCCTAACCTAACCCAAAACCTAGCCCTAATTCAAGCTGTAACCCTAGATTTAATCATAGCCCTAATCCTATCCCTATCCCTAACACTTAACCTAAACCTAACCCTAAACCTAAACCTTGTCCTAACCCAAAACCTAAACTGAAACATAGTCCTATTCCTAACTATAACACTAGCCCTCAACCTAGATATAATTTTTCATTACCCTAACCATAATCTTAAGCAAATTCTAACCCTAGGCCTAACCTTAACCTAATCATATCCCTAGTCCTAATTGTAGCTCTAATCATATCCATTACCTGAACCATATCTTTAACCAAATTCTATCCCTAGACCTAACTCTAACCCATGCCTTAACCTTACCCTGTCCATTATACTAAAGCTAAAAATAACCTGAAATCTAAACATATCCATTACCGTAACCCTAATGCTAATTTTAACCCTAACCCTAAACCTTAACCTAACACATACCCTAACATTGACTCTGACCCTAATAATACCCATAGCTGTAAACCTGACCCTAACACTCAACATAACCCTTACAATATACCTGGCCATAAACCTAAACCTAAAATTATCCCTAAACATAACCCTAGAACTGACATTAGCCCTAGACCTAATCCTAGCCCTAACAGTAACACAAACCCTACCCCTAATCCTAGCCCTAAGCCTACCCTTAATAATAGTACTAACATTAACAAGAGCCCTAAACCTAGTTTTTATACCATGCCCTATCCATTACCTTAAGCTAAATCCTAAACCTAAGGCTAACCCTACTCCTAACCCTAATTCTTATCCTAACCCAAACCCTAACCCTATTACTAGGTCTAACCCTAACCTTCGTTCCAGCTCTAACCCTAACCGAAACCCAAACCCTAACCCTGACACTTATTCTGACCCCAATACTAAAGATAGTTATAAACCTGACTGTAACCCGAAACCGAACCTTAACATTAGCCCTATCGGTTATCATATACTTAAACCTAAACCTAACACTAGTCCTAGACTTAAACCCAATCTTAAATCTAGCAATATCTATAGCCCTAGACCTGAAAGACATCCTATCCTTAGCCCTAACAATAACCCTTAACTTAACCCAAACACTAACCCTATTCTTGGACCTAACCCTAGTCCTAATTCTGGTACTAATCCCAACATTAACTCTAACCTGAACACTGACCCTGATGCTAATATAATCCTAGCTCCAAAGCTCACTCTAAACCAAAATCTAATCCTAACACTATACCTAGCCTTAACTCTAACCCTAAAACTAGCCCTAATCATAACCCTAGCTCTCACATTACCCATGGCCCTAACACTAGGCCTAAACTTACACAAAACCTAGCCCTAAATTTAGGCCTGAACATATCCCTAAGTGTAACCCTAAACCTAACCCTAGCCCTAACTCTAACCCTAAGCCTCGCTTTAGACCTAACCCTAGCTCAAAGCCAAACCTTTACCCTTAACATAACCCTAGCCATATCCCAAAACCAAACCTAAATTAGCTCTAATCCTAACATTAACCATAGCCATAACCATAGCTCTAATTATATCAACTACCCTAAAATAACCCTATCATAACCATAAGCCTAGCAGTAAACCTAGCTCTAAATATATCCACTACCCTAACCATAATCCTAATCCTAATGCTAATTCTAGGCTTAACCCTAACCCTATCACAATCCCTAAACCTATCCATTGCCCTAAAACTAACCTGAACCCTAATCCCAAGCCTATTTATTACGCTAACCCTAACTCTAACCCTAATGCTAACTCGAGCCCTAAACCTAAACCTTAACCTAAACCAAACCTTAAGCCAAACACTGACCCGAATAATACACATAGCTGTAAACTTGACCCTTACCCTAAATCTAACACTTACACTAGACCTAACCATAAACATAAACCGAAACCTATCTCTAATGTAACCCTAGAACTGACAATAGCCCGAGCCCTAATCCTAGCCCTAACCCAAACACGAATACTAGCTCTCATCCTAGCATAAAACATAGCCTTAATCATAACCCTAACCCTAATTCTAACTCTTTCCCTAGCCCTAAACCTAGTTATAACCCCATTGCTTACCCTAAACATAACCCAAACCTTAACCTTAACATTAAACCTAGCCCTAACCTTAACCCTAGGACTAACCCTAGCCCTAATCCTAAACCTAACCTTCATCCTAGCTTTAAGACTAACTATAACTCTCGCCCTAGCCTTAGCCCTAATTCTAACCCTATCACTTACCGTAATCTTATTCCTATTCATAGCCTAGAATAAACCTAGCTCTAACCTTACACCTTGCCATAACCATAGATCTAAACCTAACTCTAAATCTAACCCTAATTCTACAACTAAACCTAACCCTAACATTAGCTCTAACCCTATCATAAACCTAAAACTAGCCCTAACCATAGGCTTAGACCTAAAACAAAACTGAGACATAACACTAACCCTAAACTTTTACCTAAACCAAACACTAACCTTATATCTAGCCCTAAGCCTAGCCCTAATTTGAGTCCTAAACTTAACCCTAAAACTACCCCTAAACCTGTCTCTGACATTAACACTAACCCTACATCTAAACATCACCCTAAACCTAAAACTTAAACTAACACTAGACCTGGTCCTAACCCTAATTCTACAACTAGTTCTAATCATAAACCTAGAGTATACATTAGCCGTTACCTTAAACTTAATGCTAACCCAAACCTAGCCCAAATCTGATAAATAACCCTAGCTTTCACCCTAACCCTAACCCCAACACTATCCCTAACCCTAACCTGAACCCTAGCTCTACCCTAGCTCTAAACTTATAATTTACCCTAGCCAAACCCCAACCCTAATGCTAACCATAGTCCTAATACTATTACTTAGTCTAACCCAAACCCTAACCCTATTACTAGTCCTAACCCTAGCCCTCATTCTTGTTATACTCATAACCCAAATTCTAACCCTAACCCTGACCCTTATTCTGACCCTGAACCTAAACCAAAGCCTAACACTAGCCCCACCCTTAACCCTATATCTAAACCTAGTCCTAACACTAGCCCTAGATTAAACCTAATCCTAAATCTAGCCATATCTTTAACCAAGACCTAAACAAAAAACTAGCCCTAGCTCTAATGATAACCCTTAACCTAAGCCAAACCCTAACCTTAGCTCTAGAACTAACCAATCCTAATTCTGGCTCTAGCCCTAACCCTAACCCTAATGCAAACACAGACCCTGACACTAACACTAACCCTAGCTATAAAACTGACCCTAACCGAAACCTAACCCTAACACTAGACTTAGCCATAAACGTAACCATAACCCTTACATTACCATAGCCCTAAACTAGCTCTAAACCTAGCACAAAATCTAGCCCTAATCCTAGGCCTAAATCTAGCCCAAAGCGTAACCCTAACCCTAACCTAACCTTATCCCTTACTGTAAGCCTAACCCTCATGCTAACCCTAACCCTAGCCTTAAACCTAACCCTAGATAAAACCCAAAACCGAACGCTAAACATAACCCTAGCCCTAACACCAAAACTAATTATAATCCTAGCTCTAATCATAATGTTAACACTAGCCCTAATACTATCTCTAAAATTATCCATTACCCTATACCAAACCTTAACCCTAATGATAACCCTAGCTCTAATCCTAATTGTAAACCTAATCCTAGACCTCACCCTAAAACTAACCCTCATCGTAGCCTTAACCATAGATAAAACCCTAACACTTACGCTAACACTAACCCTAACGCAAACCCTAACACTAACCCTAAACCTAAAACTATCCGTTACCCTAACCTGACATCTAACCCTATCCATTATCCTAATTCAAATGATAATCTTAGCCTTAACCTCAACACTAACCCTAAACCTAAAACTACCCCTAAACATAACCCGACATCTAACCCTATCCATTAACCTAACTCTAAAAATAACCTTTGCCCTAACCCTAAAACTAATCCTATCCTTAACCGTAAATGTAACCCTACACATAATCCTAAACCTAACCCTCACCCTAGCACTATCCATAGCTCAAAACCTAACCTGTACCCTAAACCTAAACCAAACCCTAAGCCTAGGCCTAGCCATAACCCCAACACTAGCCCTAATCCTATTCAAAACCTTAGCCCTATCCCTAGATCTAATGCTACTCATTATCCTAACAATAACCATAATCCAAATGCTAACCCTAGGCCTAACCCTTACCCTATCACTAACCATAACCCTAAAAATTACCCTAATCTTAACCTGAATCCTAAACATAAACTTATCATAAACCTAACCTTAATTCTAAACCTAACACTAATTTGAGCCCTAACTCTAATAATTAACCTAACACAAACCCAAAACCTGACCTTGACCCTAAAAATACACCTTACTCTTAACCTGGGCTTTACCCTAAACCTAACATAAGACCTAACCATGAACCTAACCCTAAAACTATCCCTAGCCATAACCCTAAACCTGACATTATCCCTATCCCTAAAACTTGCCCTCACCATAACAAAACCTAGCCCTCATCCTAACCCCAAATCTAGCCTTAATTCTAACACAAAACTAACCCTAGACCTAAACCTATTTCTAATCATCGCCCTAGCCCTAAACCTAGCTATAACCCCATTCTTCCCCTAAACCTAACCCTAAACCTAATCTTAAACATAGCCCTAACCCTAGGCCTAACCCTAACACCAATCCTAGACATATTCCTAGCATTAATTTAGCCTAAACTTAACACTAACCCTAGCCATAAGACTAACTCTAACTATCGCCCTATCTCTATTCCTAGTTCGAAACTTATCCCTTACCATAACCCAAACACTAGACCTAACCTTAGCCCTAACCATAGCCATAGCCCTAAACCTGGAATTAACCAAAATCTAAATGTACCCCTAAGCCTAAACTCACCCTATCACAAGCAATAACAATAAGATTAATTGTAAAACTACCCTTACTTCAGCCTTACCCCGAAAACATAACGAGCCATAGCACTAACCCTAAACCTTAAACTAAACCAAAACCTAACCCTACATCTAGCCCTAAGCCTACCCCTAATTTGAGTCCTATCCCCAACCCTAACACTAACCCTGACCCTGACTCTGAACCTAAAACTAACCCTAGCTCAAAACATCACCGTGAACTTAAACCTAACCATAAAACTGGACTTGGCCCTAACTGTAACACTAAAATTAGCCCTAATCATAATTCTAGTTCTTATATTAGCTGTATCCTTAATACTAGCCCTAATGTTACCCAAAATCTAGCCCTAATGCGAGCCCCAACCCTAGCTTTAATCCTGACTCTAAACCTAAACTCTAAAACTAACACTTACCCTAAACCTAAACCTAAATTTAATCCTTGCACTATCCCTAAACCTAACACAAACCCCAACACTAACACTAACCATAACCCTAGCCCTAACCCTAGCTCTAACCCTATCCATTACCCTAACCCTAACCCTATTCCTAACCCTAATGCTAACCCTTGGCCTAACCCGAACACATTCGCTAACCCTAACCTATCCATTACCCTAAACATAACCCTAACCCTAATCCTAACCAAACACTAAACCTAGACGTAACACTAAATTAAAACTGGCCCTAATTGAAACCCTAGTTCTTACATTAGCCGTAGCCCTAAAGCTAACACAAAACCTACCCTGGCCCTAATCCAAGCTCTAACCCTAGCTTTAACCCTAATCCTAAATCTAACCCTAGCCATAACCCTAACCCTAAACCTAGCCCTAACACTAGTGCTAACCCTACCCTTACCCTAAGCCAAACTCTAACCCTAAAGCTAAACTTGTCCTAAACTTAATTCTTAGCCAAACCCAAAACCTAACACTATTACTAGCCCTAACCCTAATCCTCAATCTATCTTTATCACTATCCCAAACCCTAACACTAACCCTGACCTTTATTCTGACCCTAACACTAACCATAGGTCTAAACCTGAGCCTAACCCTAAATCAACCCCTAATATTGGCACTACCTGTATCCCTATAACTAAACCTTACACTAACACTAGACCTAGACCTACACTTAATCTATTATCTAGTGATAACTCTAGGCTTATCCTTAAACAAAAACCTAGTCCTAGCCCTAATAATAACCCTTAACCTAACCCAAACACTAACCCTACCCGTAGACCAAACCCCAGTCCAAATGCTGGCCCTAACAATAAACCTAACCCTAAACCGAACACTGACCCTTACCCTAACACAAACCCTAGCTCTAAACCTTATCCTAACAAAACACATAACCCTAACACTAGACTTAGCCATATCACTAACCCTGAAACTAGCCATCGCCATAGGCCAAAACCTACCTCTAACTCTATCCATTACCCTAACACAAACCCTAACTCTAATGCTAACCCTAGCCCTAACCCTCACACTAACTCTAACCCTAATTGTCGTTGTAGTCCAAACACTAGCTCAATCCTTAACCCTTAAACTTAAGCTAACCCTAACACTAACCCATGGCCTAAACCTAAACCTAACCTAAACCTAAACCCTAGCCCAAATACTTACCTTAACCCTATCCCTAACCCTAGCTCTAAGCCTACATATTACCCTAATCTAACCCTAAACTTAATGATAACCCTAGCCCTAACCCTAGCTCTAACCCAACCCATTACCCTAACACTTACCCTAACCCTGATGATAACCCTAGCCCTTACCGTAAATCTACACTAACCCTAACCCTAGACATAATTATAAACCAAATCCTTGACATAGAGCTAACCCTTACTCAAACCCTAACCATTACACTAAACCTAACAATAAACCTATCCCTAACCCTAACCTTAAGCCTAAACCTAACCCTAACCCTAACCCTAACACGACATCAAACCCTATCCAATACCCTAAACCTAATGATAACATTAGCCCTAATCTTAACACTAACCTTGACCCTAACTGTAACTATAACCTAGACCTAACCCTAAACCTAACCCTTGCACTAGTGCTAACCATAGCTCAAACTCTAAACCATACCCTAAACCTAAGCCTAACCCTAACCTAGGCCTAACCCTAACTCTAGCCCTAATAATAACCATAACCCTAGCCCTAACCCTATCCCTTACCCTAAGCACAACCATTATCCTAAGGCTAACCCTAGGCCTAACCCTAACCCTTTTGCTAACTCTAACCATATCAATAACCCTACACTTAACATGAACCCTAAACCCAAACCTATCATTTCCCTAACCAATCCTAATGCTAATTCAAGCTCTAAACTTAAACCCTACCCTAAACCAAACCTGAAACCTAATTCTAACCCTAATAATAACCCTAGCTCTAACCTGATCCTTACACTAACCCGAACCCTTACACTAGACCTAGCCATAAATCTAACCCTCAATCTATCCCTAATGTAAGCCTAGACCTGACATTAACCATAGCCCTAATTCTTGCCATAACCTTAAACAAACCCTAGTCCTAATCCTAGACCTAAACCTAGCCTTATTACTAAATCAAACCACAACCCTTGTCCTAACCAAAATTCTAACCTTTGACCTAGCCCTAAAACTAGCTTTAACCCCATCCCTTTCCGTAATCCCAACCCTATCCCTAAACCTAAATCTAATCCTAAACTAGGCCTAACTCTAAAACAAACACTAGACCTAATCCTACCCCTAATTTAGCCCTAAACCTAACCTAACCATAGCCCTAAGACTACCTCTAACTCTCGCCCTAGCCCTGTTTCTAGTTCTAACCGTATCCTTTACCATAATACTATCACTTGCCCTTACATTAGCCCTAAACCTAGCTCTAGCCTTAATCATATATCAAACCCTAACTCTAAATCTAAACATAACGCTAAGCTAAACCTCTCACTAACACAGGCCCTAACACTAATGCTAGTGCTAAAACCAGCCCTAACTTCACCCTAGCCCAAAAAACAACCTAGCCATAGCCCTAACCATAAACTTTAACATAAACCAAACCCTAACCCTACACCTAGCCCTAAACCTAGCTCTAATTCAAATCCTATCCATAACCCTAAAACAAACCCTGATCCTGACTCGGACCCTAACACTAACCTAGCTCTAAACATCACTCAAAACCTAAACCTAAACCTAACCCTAGACCTAGCCCTAACCCTAACCCTAAAACTAGTTCTAATCATAAGCCTAGTTCTTACATTTGCTGTAGCCCTAAATTTTACCCTAACCTATCTCAAATTCTGTCTGTAATCGTAGCCGTAACACTATCTTTAACCCTAAACATAACCCTAATTCTACCACTAACACTTACCCTAAACCTAACCCTAACCCTAACTCCAACCCTAAACCTATTCCTAACCCTAAAGTTATACATGACCCTAAACCTAACCTGAACCCTAAACCTAGTCATATCCATTAACCTAATCCTAATTCTAATGATCTTAACCCTAAAACTGTCTCTAACCATAACCCTAGACCTAACATTAGCCATAGTCCTAATCAAGCCCTAACCCTAAAACAAACTCTAGCCCTAATAGTAGCCCTAATCTTAGCCTTAATCCTAAACCTAACCCTAACCATAGGCCTAAAACTAATTTTAACACTTGCCATATTTCTAAAGCTAATTATAACATCATACCTAATCATTACCATAACAATAACCCTAGTGATGAACCTAGGCTCACCCTTAATACTAACCCTAGCGCTAATTCTAACTCTAATTAAGCCTTAATTCTAACCCTAAATATAATCCTTAAACTAACTCTAACTCTCGCCCTAGTCCTATCCCTTGTTCTAACTCTATCCCTTATAATAACACAAATCCTAGCCCTAACCCTAGCCCTAACCCTAGCCCTAACCTTCGCTGTAGCCCAAAACCTAGATCTAACCCTAACTCTAAATCTAACCCTAACCCTAAGCCTAAACCACACCCTAACACTAGCTCTAACCCTAATTTAAAAACTATCCCAAACCCAAGCCCTAGCTCTCAAGCAAAACCGAGCCATTTCACTAACCCTAACCCTTACCCTAAACCAAACCCTAATCCTACAGCTTGCCCTAACCCTATCCTTAATTCGAGTCCTAATCCTAACCCTAGAACTAATACTAACCCTGACTCTGACCTTAACACTAACCCTAACTCTAAAAATCACCTATCCCTAAACCTAATCCTAACACTAGACATTGCCCTAAACCTAACCCTAAAACTAGCCCTCATTGTAATGCCAGTTCTTAAGTTAGCCATAGCCCTAAACCTAACACAAAACCTAGCCCTAATCAAAAGCCTAACCCTAGTTTTAACCCTAATCCTAACCGTGGCCCTAACCCTAACCCTATCCCTAGTCCTAATCCTAGTTCAAACTCTATTTTTTTACACTTAGTCAAACACTCACCCTATTGCTACCCTAGTCCTAACCCTAATTCTATGCCTACCCCAAACCCTAACTCTATTACTAGTCTTAATCCTAAACATCATTCTGGCTCTAAATTTAACCCAAACCCTAACACTAACCCTGACCCTTATTCTGACCCTAACACTAAACCTAGGTTCAAACCTGACCCTAACCCTTATCCAAAAACTAACACTAGCCCTACCATTAACCCTACACCTAAACCTAACAATAACACTAGCCCTAGACAAAAACCTAATCCTAAATATAGCCATAACTCTAACCTTAGACATAACAATATCCCTTAACTTAAACCAAACACTAACTCTACCCCTAGACATAACCCTAGTCCTCATTCTGGACCTAACCCTAAACCTAATCCTCACCTGAACGCTGACATTTACCTTAACAAAAACCCTAGCTCTAAACCTTATCCTATGCCAAAAACTAAACCTAACACTAGATGAACTCTAAATATAGCCACAACCATAACTCTAGCTCTTACATTACTATATACCTAACAGTATCCCTAAGCCTCACACAAAACCCAGCCCTAATTACAGCCCTAAACCTAACCCTAAGCATAATTCTAACCCTAAACTTAGCCCTAACCCTAACCCTAAACCTCATTCTAGCCCTAACCCTAGCTCAAAAACTAAACCTTACCATAAATAACCCTAGCCCAAACCCTAAACCTCACCCTAATTCTAGCCCTAATCCTAACTGTAACCATAGCCCAAAGCCTAGCTCTATTTCTATCTATTAAACTAACAATAACCCTAAAACTAATGCTAACCCTAGCCCTAAACCTAACCGTAAACCTACCCTAGCCCAGACAGTAAACCTAACCCTCACCCTAGCCCTAAATCTAGCTCAATCCCTAACACTTACACTTAATCTAATCCTAACACTAACCCAAGGTCAAACCCTAAACCTAACCCCATCCTAATCCTAACCTTAACTCAAGCCCTAACCCTAGCTTGAACCCTACCCATTACTCTAATCCTAAATGTAACCCTAATGATAGCACTAGACCTAAAGCTAAACCTACACTAACCCTAAACATAAGCCTAACCCTAGAACTAACAGTGAACCTAACCCTAACACTAAACCTAAGCTAGCTCAAATGCTAACCCTAATCCTAAACCTAAACCTAATGCTAATCTAAACCTAAAACTATCTTTAACCTGACATCTAAACCTATTACACTAACCCTAATGATAACCCTAGCCCTAACCGTTACACTAATGATGACCATAACCCGAGACCAAACCAAAAATGAATCTTAGACGTAGCAAAAATCCTAGCCCAAAACCTAAACCATATCCTAAACCTAAACCTAAGTGTAACCCTCGCCCTAACCCTGACCCTAACGCTAACTCTAGCCCTAATTCTAACCATTATCCTAGCCCTAATCCTAGCCTTAAATCTAGCCTTAATCCTAAACCTAACCATAACCCTAGAACTAACCCTAAAGCTAATCATAAAACTAGCCCTAACCCTAATCATAGCACTAAAACAAAACCTAGCAACAGGCCTAACACTAACCTTAACGTAAACCAAACCCTAGCACTACACCTAGATCTAACCCTAGCCATAATTCAAGTCCTAATCTTAATCTTAAAATAACCCTGTACCTGATTTATATCCTAACACTCATCCTAGTTCAAAACACCACCCTAACCCTAAAACTACCATAATCCTATACCTAGACTTAACCCTGCACCTAGCCCTAATCCTAGCCCAAAACCTAACCTTTATGCTAAACATAACCCTAAACCTAACCCTAAACCTAGTTCTAACACTAATTCTAACCCTAACTCAAGGCATATTCCTAACCATAACTCTAGGTCTAACCCTATCAATTACCTTAACCATAACCCTTACCCTAATGCTAACCCTAAGCCTAACCCTAGCCCTATCTCTAAAGCTAACCGTATCAATTACCCTAAACAAAACTTGAACCTTAAATCAAACCCTACTATACACTAACCCTAACCCTAATGCTAATTTGAGCCATAAACCTAAATCCTTACCTAAGCCAAATCCTAATCCTAATAATTCCCCGAGCTCTAAACCCTACCCTAGCCCAAATCAAAACTGAACCTAGCCCTAACCCTAAACCTTAACCTAAAAAAATGCCCTAACCCCAAACCTAGCCCTAATTTGAGTTTTAATCCGAACACTAAAACTAACCCTGATCCTCACTCTGACCATAAACTAACCTTAGCTCTAAACATAACCCTAATCCTAAACCTAAACCTAACTCTATACATAGTCGTAAACCTACCCCTAAATTTTGCCCTAAACATAACCCTGGTACTTACATTAGCCATAACCCTAACTCTAGCACTAACTTAACACAAAAAATAGCCCTAATCTGAGCCGTAACTCAAGTTTTAACCCTAATCTTAACACTAATCCTAGCCCTAATCATAAACATAACCCTAGCCCTAACCCTAGCTCTAACCCTATCCATTGCCATAAACATAACCCTAACTGTAATGCTAAACCTAGTCCTAAACCTAACCCCATCCCTAATCTTAACCCATTCCATTACCCTAACCCAAACCTAGGCTCTAAACCTCACCCTATCATTAACCTAACACTAACCCTAATGCTAATTTTAGCTCTAACTTTAAAACTTAACCTATCCCAAACCCTGACCTAGGCACTGACTGTAAAAGTAGTCATAGCTCTAAAACTGACCCTAACCCTAAAACTAACCCTTACACTACATGTAGCCATAAACCTAACATTAAAACTATCTTTAGCCATAACCCAAGACCTGATATTACCCCTAGCCCTAATACTAGCCCTAAACCTAAAACAAACCCTAGCCCTCATCCAAGCCCTAAACCTAGCCCTAATCATAACCCTAACCTTAAACATAGCCCTAACCTAATTCTAGCACTCACCTTCCTACTAAACCTAGCTATAACACCATCCCTTACCATAAATTTAATCCTAACCCTAACCCTAACACTAGAGCTAAGCTGAACACTAACCCTAGCCCTAATCCTAGCCCTAATTTAACCCTATCCCTAATTCTAACACAAACCATAGCCCTAAAACTAACCCTAACTCTCACACTCTCCCTATCCCTATTTCTAAATATATCCCTTAACTAAACCTTAACCCTAGCCCAAAACCTAGTCATAAACCTAGCCATAACACTTGCCTAATCCTTATTTCTAGTCCTAACCCTAGATCTAACTCTAACTCCAACATTAACACTACCCTAAGCCTGAGCCTAACATTAATACTAGCACTAACTCTAACACTAATCATGAAACTAACCCTAACCCTAACCCTAGCAGAAAAACAAAAAAAGAAAAACAAAAACAAACAAACAAAAAAACGAGTAATAGCCCTCACACTAAACTTTAACTTAAACCAATCCTACTACTACACCTAGACCTAATCCTAGCCCTAATTCAAGTCCTAACCTTAACGTTAATACTAACCCTGACTCTGACTCATATCCTAACACTCACCCTAGCTCTAAACACCACCCTAACCTTAAACCAAACCCTTACAGTAACCCTAGCCATATTTGGAGTCCTAACTCTAACTCTAAAGTAACTCTGGCCCTGACTATTAAGCTAACACTAACACTCGCTCTAAATATCACCCTAACTTTAAACCTAATCCTAACACTAGAGGTTTAACTCCTAACCATGACCAAAAAATTCACCCTAAATGTAAAACTAGTTATTACATTAGTCGTTGCCTAGCCCTAAACCTACCACAAAACTAGCCCTAATCCGAGCCCTAAACCTAGCTTTAACCTAACCCTTGCCCTATTACAAGCCCTAACCCTAGCTCTAACCCTATCCCTAACCCTAAACTGAACCCTAACCCTAATGCTAACCCTAATCCTTAACCTAACACAAACCCTAACCCTATTGCTAGTCCTAACACTAGCACTCATTCTAGCTCTAATCATAAACCAAATCCCAACCCTAACCCTGACCCTTATTCTGACCCTAAAACTAATCATAGGTCTAAACGTGAACCTAACCCTAAACTGAAGCCTAACAGTAGCCCTTCTGGTAACCTTATACCTAAACCTAGCCCTAGACCTATACCTAATCCTAAATCTAGCCATAACTCGAACCCTAGACCTAATAAAAAACCTAGACATAGCCCTAACAATAACCCTTAGCCTAAGCCAAACACTAACTCTTCCCCTAGACCTAATTTTGGCTTTAATTCTAACCATAACACTAACCTGAACACTGACCCTGACACTAACAGTAACCCTAGCTCTAAACACCACCCCAACCCTAAACCTAAACCTAAAACTATACCTAGCCCTAACATTAACCCTAA
The DNA here is from genome assembly GCF_001458135.2 of Marmota marmota marmota. Lineage (NCBI taxonomy): Eukaryota > Metazoa > Chordata > Mammalia > Rodentia > Sciuridae > Marmota > Marmota marmota. Next base: position 356,441 of record NW_026005640.1, on the reverse strand, counting down.
AACTAGCCTGAATCATAACAAGTTCTTACATTAGCTGTAGCCCTAACCTATTGCAAAACCTAGCCCTAATCCAAGGTCTACCCTAGCTTTAACCCTAAAGCTAATCCTAATCCTAACCATAGCCCTAACCCTAAGCCTAAGCCTAAGCCTAGACCTAATCCTTAGCATAACCCTAGCCCTAACCCTAGCTCTAACTTATCCATTACTCTAATGATAACCCTAACCCTTATGCTAACCCTAGGCCAAACCCTAATCCTATACCTAACCTTAATCCTATAAATTACTCTACACTTAAACTGAACCCTAAACCTAAAACTATCATTACCCTATCCTTAACAATATTGCTAAAACGAGCCCTAAACCTAAACTTTAACCTAACAAAAACCCTAAACCTGACCCTAACCCTAATAATACCCCTAGCTCTAATCTTGACCCTAACCATAAACCTAACCCTTAAAATACACATAGCTATAAACCTAACCCTAAACTGTCCCTAACTGTAACCCTAGACCTGACTTTTGCCCTAGCTCTAATCCTACTCCTAACCCTAACACAAACCTTAGACCACATCCTAGACATAAATTTCACCTTAATCATAACCCTAACCCTAACCCTAATATAACCCTCACCCTAGCCATAAAAATAGCTGTAATCCCAACCCTTACCCTAAACCTAACCCTAACCCTAAACCTAACATTAACACTAGCCCTAACCCTAGGCCTAACCCTAACACTAACCCTTGCCCTAAGACTAACTCTAATTCTCACGCTAGCCATATATTGAGTTCTAAACCAATCTCTTACCATCACCCTAAACCTAGTGCTGAACTTAGCCCTAACCCTAGCCCTATCCTTCACCCTAGCTCAAACTCTAGATCTAAACCTAACTCTATATCTAACCCTAAACCTAAGCCTAAACCTCACACTAACACTAGCCCTAACCCTAACACTAATCTTAAAACTAGCCCTAACCCTACCCCTAGCCCTAAAACAAAACCGAGTCATAGCCCTAATCCTAACCCTTAACCTAAACCAAACCCTAACCTTACACCTAGCTCTACACCTATCTCTAATTCCAGTCCTAAATCTAACCTGAAAAGTAATATGAACACTGACTCTGAACCAAACACTAAATCTACCTCTAAATATTGTCATAACCATAAACCTAACCCTTACACTAGAACCCGCCCTAACCCTAACTCTATAACTAGCACTAATCATAACCCTACTTTGTACATTACCCGTAGCCTTAACCCTAGCCCTAACCTAACACAAACCTAGCCTTCATCCGAGTCCTAAATCTAGCTTTAACCCTAAACTTAAACCAAACCCTAACCTAAACAAAAGCCCTAATCCTATACATATCCCTACCCCTAATCTTAGGTCTAACCCTATCTATTACCCTAATTATAACCCTAACCCTTATGCTAAACATTAGGCCTAACCTTAACTTTATCCATTACACTAAACCACATCTAAATCCTAAAACTAACTCTGTCATTAAACCTAACCCTAAACCTAATGTTAACTCAAGCCCTAAACCTTACCTCTAACATAAACCAAACCCTAAACTTGAACCTGACACTAATAATAACCCTAGCTCTAAACCTAACCCTTACCCTAAGACTAACTCTTACACTGGACCAAGCCATAAACCTAACACAAACACTAGCCTTCATTCTAGGCCTAAGCCTAGTCTTAATCATAACCCTAACCCTAACCCTAACCTAACCTTACACTAATCCTCGCCCTAGCCCAAAACTTACCTATAACCCACTCCCTTACCCTACATGTAACCCTAACTTTAACCCTAACCTGAGGTCTAAACCTAACACTAACCCTAGCCCTAATTTAGCCCTAGCCCTAAACATAACCCTAGCCCTAGCCCTATGACTAACTCTAACTCTCACACTAGCCTATCACTAGTTCTAACCATTTCCCTTACCATAACCTTAATCCTAACCCTAAACCTAGTCCTAACCCTTGCCCTATCCTTAGTCCTAGCCCTAACCATAGATCAAATCCTAACTCTAAATCTAACCAACCCGAAGCCTAAGCCTAACCATTATAAAGACTTTTATATTTAGATTCTATGTCTACAGATGTTGGCTTCAATTATTATTTAGAATATAGTCATTAGTTTCAAAAAGGCATACCATTTCTTGTGGTGTATAGAGAACTGAGGGTCAGGGGTAGGATGCTATGCTAAGGTGGAAAGGAGTGAGGGTATGAGATTAATCTATCTTAGCAAATTGGAGGAGTACTGTAATGAACAGACAGGGGTAATTTATGGAAGAATGTATTAATTCAAATTCCTTATCTGTATTCATAAAATTACCCTATGTATAAATAGTAAAAGTTTGGAGGTTGCAAGTGGGATAGAGGGAGGAAGAAAAAAGAAGAAAGAAAATCAAGAAAGAAAGAGAGGGAGAATGAAAATAATATAAAATAAAGGGGGAGTGAGACGGGACTATGCAATTCCTCTATATTAAACAATTCTGGTGATTCAGTTCTTTTTTTTATTGGTTGTTCAAAACATTACAAAGCTCTTGACATATCATATTTCATACATTAGATTGAAGTTGGTTATGAACTCCCAATTTTACCCCAAATACAGATTGCAGAATCACATTGGTTACACATCCACATTTTTACATAATGCCCTATTAGTAACTGTTGTATTCTGCTACCTTTCGTATCCTCTACTATCTCCCCTCCCCTCCCCTCCCATCTTCTCTCTCTACCCCATCTACTGTAATTCATTTCTCTCCTTGTTTATTTTCCCATTCCCCTCACAACCTCTTATATGTAATTTTGTATAACAATGAGGGTCTCCCTCCATTACCATGCAATTTCCCTTTTCTCTCCCTTTCCCTCCCACCTCATGTCTCTGTTTAATGTTAATCTTTTCTTCCTGCTCTTCCTCCCTGCTTTGTTCTTAGTTGCTCTCATTATATCAAAGAAGACATTTGGTATTTGTTTTTTAGGGATTGGCTAGCTTCACTAAGCATAATCTGCTCTAGTGCCATCCATTTCCCTGCAAATTCCATGATTTTGTCATTTTTTAGTGCTGTGTAATACTCCATGGTGTATAAATGCCACATTTTTTTTTATCCATTCATCTATTGAAGGGCATCTGGGTTGGTTCCACAGTCTTGCTATTGTGAATTGTGCTGCTATGAACATTGATGTAGCAGTATCCCTGTAGTACGCTCTTTTAAGGTCTTCAGGGAATAGTCCGAGAAGGGCAATAGCTGGGTCAAATGGTGGTTCCATTCCCAGCTTTCCCAGGAATCTCCATACTGCTTTCCAAATTGGCGGCACCAGTTTGCAGTCCCACCAGCAATGTACAAGAGTACCCTTTTCCCCATATCCTCTCCAGCAATTGTTGTTGTTTGACTTCATAATGGCTGCCAATCTTACTGGAGTGAGATGGTATCTTAGGGTGGTTTTGATTTGCATTTCTCTGACTGCTAGTGATGGTGAGCATTTTTTCATGTACTTGTTGATTGAGTGTATGTCCTCCTCTGAGAAGTGTCTGTTAAAGTCTCTCAGAACTCTGTTTTCTTCCAGTAGGTGGAGTTGTCTATTCCTAGCTTGAGTCTCTGTGCTAAGGGTGGTGGAGATAGCCAATTTGAGAGGGCTTGAGCTTCTACCTGGAGCCTCCCTACTCTTAGTCTCTGAGTTGGAAACCAGGTACCTGTGCAGTTGCTGTTCTGCATTGATAGCTACGCTCCCCACCCCCAAAGCTTGTGAGAAAAATCTTGAGTTATCACAGCTGGAGGTAGGGGAGTTGGAAACCGGGTACCTGAGCAGCAGAAACAAGCTGGTAGCCATGGCCACTGATAGATGGTGAGTAAGGTTTTTCAAGATGGATTCAATATGTTACCTTTGTAGGGTGTTTTGTGAGGTGGGTGGTTCTGGGGTGACCTTTGGCCCTGTCCAGAACTTGGCTTGGTGACCCACAAGCAAAGCCTCTGTGTTCTGTGCCACCTATCCTCTGCTCCGAGATCTCCTCCATGGCCGATACTTCTGTCTGAGCCAAGAGCGAACCTGCAGCCAAGACTTCCCTCTGCACCAAGATCTCACACGCTGCTGAGAATTCCATCTGAGCTGAGAGCATATGTGCAGCAGAGACTTCCATCTGTGCAGAGAGCTCATGCGTGGCTGAGACTTCCAACTTCCGAATGAGCCGAGAACAACCACACAGCTGAGCCTTCCATTTGCCCAGAGAGGTTCAGCTTGGCCCTAGTTTTCTTCAAATTTCTATGATGTTGGGCAAGATTCATCTTTTACTTAGCCTTACTATGCTCCACAGGTTTGGGCCTACTTGGTTCAATGGTTTGATCTCAGGAACAGTTTGTATTTTAAGATTTTCCTTCATTACAGCTTATTGATGTGAATGAAAATTGAGCTGGAAATCAAACAGGGTTGGTAGTAGGTGCTTGAAACTTCACAAATCAGTTCTCAGTGGGCACACTCAATCAGTTCTCTAAAGGCATTCTCTGGTTTATACTCTGTGAAACTAGCCCTAAGTGGAAGCATGCAAAGCAACATTATGTGAGAGCACTTTAGGAAAAAATGGAAATATGCAAGTGCTGAACTACCTCCCCCAATTATTTGGTCTTTGATACTGTGAAAGCTTCATCTGTTCGCCTGCCCCACTTGGCTCCACAAGTGTGGGAAATCTATGATCAAAGGGACACTAAACAGGTTAAGGTTAGTGTTAGAGTTAGTGTTAGGACTAGGATTAGAACTAGTGTTAGGGTTAGAGATAGTTTTGTTTTCAAATTTCTATGATACTGTGCAGGATTCATCTTTTTCCTATTTTGAGTATACTCCAAATATTTGGGCCTCCTACATAAAGGGTTTGCTTTCAGGAACAGTTTCAATTTTCATGTTTCTCTTCTTTGTGCCCTGTAGGGGTGAATGGAAATGAAGCTGGAAATCAAACAGGGTTTGGACTAGCTGCTTGCATCATCACAAACTCAATCAGTTCTCAGTGAGGATTGTCTGGTTTGTTTTCTGTGGAAGTAGCCCTAGTCTGAAGTAGAAAGAAACAGCTTTATCTATGAGTGATTTAGGAGCAAGCAGAATACACATGTACTGAAAGAGCTTCGACATTTTTAGTCAGATTACTTTGATGCTGTACCAGATTCATCCTTGACCTATCCTTATTAGGTTCCCCAAGTTTGGGCCTTCAAGATTCAATGGTTCGCTTTCAGGAACAGTTTCTACTTTAAGGTTCACTCCATTTTGACCCAAATGGAATTGGAGCTAGAAGTAAAACAGGGTTGGTGCTAGCTGCTTCAAACTTCACACACTCAGTCAATTCTCTGTGGGCACTCTCTGGTTTGTTTCTTGTGAATATAGCTCTAAGCTGAAGCATGAAAAGCAAGTTCATCCAAGAGCACTTTAGGAGAAAGAGGGAAATATAAATATATTGACATACCTTCCCCAATTATTTGGTAATATTTCTTTGATACTGTGCAGGATTCATATACTAGCTTGACCCACTAGGGTCCCCAATTTTGGGACTTCTATGATCATAAGTTCTCTACACAGCTTAGCATTAGTGTTGGGGATAGAGTCAAATCTAGCATTACAGTTACAGTTAGATTTGTTCAAATTTATTTGATACTGGGCAGTATCCATCTTTTCCTTACCCTTGTTAAGTTCCCCAGTTTTGGACCTTCTCAGTTCAAGTGTTTACTGTCAGGAACACTGTATATTTTAAGGGTTCACTTCATTTTGATCTCTATGGGTAAATGGAAATGGAGTTCGAAATCAAAAAGTGTTGGTGCTAGCTGCTTGACGCTTCACATACTCAATCAATTCCCTGTTGGTACTCTCTGATTCCTTCCTTGTGAAAGTATCCCAAAGCTTAAGCATGCAAAAAAAACCAAAAAACAACAACAACAAAAAAAACATTATCTGAGAGCACTTTAGGAGACAACAGGAAAATATGCATGTACTGAAATATGTCCCCCAGTCATTTGGTCAGATTTCTTTAATACTGCACAGGATTCATCTGTTAGCTTTCCCCACTAGTCTCTACAAGTTTGGAACTTCTATGATCAAAGGTTCTCTAATCAGGTTAGTGTTAGTTTTAGGGTTAGGGTTAGGGCTAGTGTTAGAGCGAGTGTTAGGGTTAGAGTTAGTTTTGTTCAAATTTCTTTGATATTGAGCAGGAGTCATCTTTTACCTAGCCTTACTATGTTCACCAGTTTTGGGCCTTCTTGGTTCAAGGTTCACTGTCAGGAACAGTTTGAGTTTTAAGGTTTTACTTCATTTGAACCTATACAGATAAATGGAAATCGAGCTAGAATTCAAACAGAGTTTGTGCTAGCTGCTTGAAAATTCACACACTCAATCTGTTCTCTGTGGGCACTCTGTGGTTTCTTCCTTGTAAAAGTAGCTCTAAGCACAGCATGCAAAAACAAATTTATCCAAGAGCACTTTATGAGAAATCAGGGAAATATGCATGTCTTGAACTACCTCCCCCCAATTTTTTGGTCGGATTTGTTTGATACTGCACAGGATTCATCTGCTAGCTTGCTGCCCTGGGTTCCCCACGTTTGAGACTTGTATGATCAAAGCTCAATAAACAGGATAGGTTGAGGGTTAGTGTTAGATTTAGGACTAAAGTTAGAACTAGTGTTAGGGTTAGAGTTATTTTTGTTCAAATTTCTTTGATACTGGGCAGGATTTCTCTTTTACCTAGCCTTATTATGTCCCCCAGTTTTGGGCCTTCTAATTTCAATTTTTCACTGTCAGGAACAGTTTGTGTTTTAAAGTTTCATTTCAAGTTATCCTATATGGGTAAATGGAAATGGAGCTATTAATCAAACAGAGTTGGTGCTAGCTGCTTGAAATTCCACACACTCAATCAGTTCTCTGTGGGCAATCTCTGGTTTCTTCCTAAAGAGAGTTTTCCAAAGCCATGGCAATGAAAAGAACATTATCCAAGAGCACTTTAGGAAGAATACAGGGGAAATAGGCATGCACTGAAACACCTCCCCCAATTATTTTGTCAGATATTTTTTTATACTGGGCAGGATTCATCTCTTACCTTGTGCTACTAGGCACCCCAAGTTTGGGTCTTCTATGATCAAAGGTTCTCTAAACAGGTTAGGATTAGAGTTAGGGTTAGGTTTAGGGCTAGGGTTAGAATTAGTGTTGGGGTTAGAGTTAGTTTTGTTCAAATTTCTCTGATACCAAAGAGGATTCATCTTTTACCTAGCCTTACTATATTCCCCATGATTGGGCCTTCTTGGTTCATGGTTTGCTGTCAGAACAGCTTGTGATTTAAGGTTTCACTTCATCTTGATTTATATGTGTAATTGGAAATGGAGTTGGATAACAAACAGGGTTGGTGTTAGCTGCTTGAAACTTCACACACTCAATCAGTTCTCTGTGGGCACTCTCTGATTTGTTCCTTGTGAATGTAGTCCTATGATGAAGCATGCAAAGCATAGGTTTAGGGTGAGGGCGATGTATAGGTCTAGGTTTAGTGTTAGGGTCAGAGTCAGGGTAAAGGTTAGTTTTAGGGTTAGGGCTAAAGTTAGGGCTAGGTGTAGGGTTAGGGTTTGGTTTACATTAAGGTTTATGGTTTGGGCTATGGCTCTGTTTTGTTTTAGGGCTATGGCTAGGGCTAGTGTTAGGGCTAGATTTTGGATTAGTGTTATAATTAGGGCTAGTGTTAGGATGAGGTTTAGGATTAGGGTTAGGGTTAGATTTAGATTTAGGGTTAGATCTAGTACTAGGTTTAGGGCTAGGTTGAGGTTCTGGAAGGGATAGGGTTAAAACTAGGGATAAGGCTAGGAAGAGAGTTATTTTTAGACTTAGTACCAGGCTTAGGTTAGGGTTATGGTTACAGCTAAATTAGGGCTAGGATTAGGGCTAGGGTTAGTGTTAGGGTTAGGCCTAGGGGTAGGGCTAGGTTTAGGGTTATCATTGGGGTCAAGGTTAAGTTTAGGGTAATGGGTGGTGTTATGGATAGTTTTAGGTCTAGGATGAGGGTTAGAATTAGGATTAGGGTTAGGGTTAGTGTTCAGGGTAGGATAAAGGTAGGTTTAGGGCTAGAAGGATGGCTAGCATTTCTGTTAGGTTTAGGGCTAGGACTAGGGCTAGGACTAAAGTCAGGTCTAGGGTTATGGTTAGGAATAGTTTTAGGATTAGGTTATGCATAGTTATAGTGAGTTATGTTTAGTGTAAGGGTCAGGTTTAGAGCTAGGTGTTTTATTAGGGTTAGAGTCAGGGTTGGCGCTTGTTTTAGGTTAAAGTTATGGTTAAGGCTTGAGTTAATGGTTGGATTAGGTTTAGGGTTAGGGTAATGGATATGGTTAGGTTTAGGATTCAGTTAAGGTTTAGGGGAAAGAATGGGATACGTTTATTGATAGGGTTAGGATTAGCATTAGGGTTAGGGTTATGTTTAGTGTAATAGATAGGTTTAGAGCACAAGTTAGAGCTAGGTTATGGTTTGGATTAAGTCTAGGATTAGGGTTAGATTTAGGGATAGGGATAGGGTTTGGTTTAGGGTAAGTATTAAGGTTAGGGAAAGTGTTAGGTTTACGGCTAGGGTTATGGTTAGGTTAGAGTAAAGATTAGTGTTTGAGCTAAGGTTAGAGCTAGGGTGAGGGATAGGTTTAAGTTTAGGTCTAGGGTTATGTTTAAGGTTATAGTTTGGTTTAGGGTTAGGGTTATGGCTAGGGTTTTAATTAGGATTAGGTTTAAGTTTATGGTAATGGATAATATTAGAAATAGGGTTAGGGCTAGTGTTAGGATTAGGTTTAGTGTAAGGCTTAATGTTTCAGCGAAGGTTAGGGCTATTGCAAAGGTTAGGTTTCAGGTTAGGTCTAGGGTTACATTTATGTTTAAAGTTAGGTTTAGTGTTAGGGATAGGGTTATAATTAGGATTAGTGTAAGGGTAATGTATAGGTTTAGAGCTAAAGTTTGGGCTAGGATTAAAGTTAGGATTAGAGGCATGGGTTAGAGTTAGGGTTAGTTTTAGGGCTATTATTAGGGTTAGGGTTATACTTAGGACTAAGTTTAGGCTTAGGATTAGGGCTAGGTTTTATGTTAGGTTTAGGCCTAGGGTTAGAACTATGGTTAACATAAGAGCTAGGGTTAAGTATAGGACTAGTTTTAGGGTTAGGGTTATGGCTAGGTCTAGTGTTAGGTCTAGGTTTTGGGTTAGGGTCAGGTTTCGAGCTAGATTTAGTGTTAGGGTAAGGGTCAGTGTTCTACATAGGGGTAGGGTCAGGGCTATAGCCCAAATTAGGACTAGGTTTAGGTCTAGGTGTAGAATTAGTGTTTGGTTTAGGTTAATGGTTATTATGAGGGCTATAGCTAATTTTTTGTTTAGGTCTAGGGCTAGAGTTATAGCTATTTTTAGGATTAGCTTTAGGTCTATGGCTAGTGTTAGGGTTAAATATATATATAGTGTTACAGGTAGGGCTAGTGTTAGGGTTTGGTTTAGGGATAGTGTCAGGTTTAAACCCAGGGTTAGTGTTAGGGTCGGAATAAGGATCAGAGTTAGGGTTGGAGCAAGAAAGAGTGCTAGGTTAGGACTAGTAATATGGTTAGAGTATAAGTTAGGCTAAGGATTAGGGTTAGTTCTAGGGTTTGCATTTGGTTTAGGGTTTGGCTTTGGGTAAGGGAAAGGGTTAGGGCTAGGGTTAGGGTAAGGGCTAGTGTGAGGGTTAAGATTTGGGTTAAATCTAGGGTTAGGGCTTAAATTATGAGTAGAATTTGTGTTAGGGTTAGGGGTAGGGTTAGGATAACGACTAATGTATGAACTAGGGTTATGATTAGGGCTAGTTTTATGTTTAGGGTTAAAGCTAGGTCTAGTGCTAGGCTGAATTTAAGGTTAGGGTAATGTTTAGAGCTAGGATTAGTATTAGGGTCAGTGTCAGGTTCAGGGTTAGTTTTAGAGTTAGGCTTAGGGCTAATTGTAGGGTTAGAGTTTGGTTTAGAACAAGGGTTAGTGTTAGGGCTATGGCTTGGTTTTGTTTTATGACTAGGGCTAGGCCTAGGTCAAATTTTAGGATTAGCATTATTGTTAGGACTATGTTAGAGTTTGGTTTAGGCTTATGTTTGCAGTTAAATTTAGAGTTAGGTTTATATTTAGAGTTAGGATTAGGGCTAGTAATAAGGATAGAACTAGCGATAGGGCTAGGACAAAAGTTAGTCTTAGGACTAAGGCTAGGGTTTGGATAGGATTAAATTAGGGCTAGGATTATTGCTAAGCTTAGTGTTATTGTTAGGCCTAGGGTTAGGACGATAGGTTTGGGTTAGATTTAGTGTTATGGTTAGATTTAGGGTAAGGGATGGGGTTATAGCTAGGTTTAGGGCTAGGGCAAGGGTTAGAATTAGGTTTAAAATTTGGGTTATGGTTTGGGTTAGGGCTAGGGCTAATTTCAAGTTAGCATATGGTTAAAGATAGTTTTAGGGTTAGTTTTATGGCTACATCTAGTGTAATGATAGGTTTAAGGTTAGGGTCAGATTTAGAGCTAAGGGTATTATTAGGGTAAGAGTCACTATTAGTGTTTGGGATAGGTTAAGGTTTTAAGTTAGGCTTGAATAAGCATTAGGGTTAAAATTAGTGTAATGATAGGGTTATGTTTAGGTTTCAGGTTAGGTTTAGGGTAATGAATAGAGTTATGAGTAGGGATAGGATTAGGTTTAAGCCTAGGGTTAGCATTAGAGTTAGGGTTATGGTTAGGGTAATGGATAGGGTTAGAGCTAAGTTTATGGCTAGGGTTATGGTTACAATTAGTGCTAGTGTTATGGTTAAGGCTAGGGTTAGGGTTAAAGCTACAGTGAGGGCAGAGATTCTGGCGAGGTTTTGGGTTAAATTAAGGCTAGGGTTAGGGTTATGTCTAATATAAGTACTAGGGTTATGATTAATGCTAGTTTTATGGTTAGGTTTAGGGCTGTCTAGTGTTAGATTTAGGGTTATGGTTAGAGTGATGTTTAGAGCTAGGTTTATGGTTAGGTCAGGGTCAGGGTTAGTTTTAGTTTTCCACTTAAAACTCAAATTAGGGCTAAGGTTAGGGCTGGGGTAGGATTAAGGTTTGGTTTAGGTTAAGGTCAGGGTTAGGGCTTGGTTTTGTATTAGGGCTAGGCTAGAGTTAGGACTGGTTTTAGGATTAGCATTGGGGTTAGAGTTAGGGCTAGTGTTAGGTTTAGGTTTAGGCTTATGGTTAGGGTTAGATTTAGATCTAAAGTTACATCTAGGGTTAGGGCTAGGGCTAAGAAAAGGTCTAGGGTTAGGCCTAGAGTTAGAGCTAGGATTAGGGTTCCAGTAAGGGATAGGGTTAGAACTGGTTTTAGCTCAAGAGTGAGAGTTAGACTTAGTCTTAGGGCTAGGTTAGGATTAGGGTGAGGGATATGGCTAAATTAGGGCTAAGATTAGGGCTAGGGTTAGTGTTAAAGTTAGGCCCAGGTTTAGGGTTAGGGTTATGATTAAGGCTATGTTTAGGGCTAAGGGCTAGGGTTTGTTTTAGGGTTAGGGCTAGGATTATGGCTAGGGATAATGTCAGGTCTAGGGTTACCATTAGGGATAATTTCAAGCTTAGGTTTTTAGGTTTTTTAGCCTAAGGATTAGGGATAGGTCTTGGGTTACCATTTGGGTTAGGGTTTTGCTTAGGATAAGGAATAAGGTTAGAGCTAGGGTTAGGGTTAGAGTTAGGGTTAGTGTTAAAGCTCTGTTGCCCTATCTTTAGCCCTCGATTTAACACTAGATCAAAACCTAACTTTAACTGTAACCCTAACTTGATGCCTAAGCCTAAAACTATCCCTAACCCTGATGCTAATTCTAAAAAAAATTCCCTAACCATAACCCTAACAGTAACTGTAGCTGTAATTTAGCCCTATCCCTAAACCTAAATTTATCCATAGCCCTAAGAATAACTCTAACTCTCACAATGACCCTATCACTCATTCTAATCCTATCCCTTCCCATAAACCTAAATCTATCCCAAATCCTAGTACTAAATCTTACCCTAACCTTAGCCCTAGCACTAAACTTAAATCAAAACCTAACTCTAAAATTAACACTAAACCAAAGCCTAAGCCTAAATCTAACACTAGCCTTAACCCTAACACTAATCCAAAAATTGCCCTAACCCTAACCATAGCCCTAAAACCAAACTGAGCCAAAGCTCTAACCGTAACCCTTAACTTAAACCAAGGCATAACCCTATACCTAGCCCTAGCCCCAACCTTAATTCAAGTTTTAAGCCAAAACCTAAAACTAACCCTGACCCTTACCCTGACTATAACACTAACCCAAGGTCTAAACATCACCCTAACCCTAGCCCTACACCTAACAGTAAACCAGCCCTAAAACCCTAAAATTAGTCATAATCATAAATCTAGTATTTACATTAGCCGTAATCCTAACCCTAGCAAAAACTTAACCCAAAACCTAGCACTAATCATAACCATAACCCTAGAACTTAATTGATTTCTAACTTTATCCATTACCATAACCATTACCCTAACCCTAATGCTAATTCAAGGCCTAACTTTAAACCTTAACCTACCCCAAAACCCTACACCAGAACTTGACCCTATTAGTACCCCTAGGTCTAAACCTGAATCTAACCCTAATCTTAACCCTTACACTAGATGTACCCATAACCCTAACCTTAAAACTATTTTTAATTATAATTCTGGACCTGAAATTATCCCTAGCACTAATCCTAGCCCTAACCCTAAAAAAATACCCTAGCCCTCATCCTAGCCCTAAACCTAGCCTTAATCATAACCCTAACCCTATCCACAGCCCTAACCCTAATTCTAACCCTCACCATACCTCTAAACCTAGCTATAAAGCCATCCTTTACCCCAATATTTGCCCTAACTCTAAACCTAAATTCTAAACTCTAACTCTATAATCTAACCCTCACCCTAACCCTAAACCTAAACCTAACCCTAACCCTAACACTAGGCTTAAACTAAACCCTAAACCTAGCCCTAATTCTAGCCCTAATTTAGCCCTATCTCTAACCCTAACCAATGCTAACCCTAGCTATAGCCCAACCATTTGGTTTAACTCCAACACTAACACTAGCCTTATTACTAGCCCTAATTTAGCCTTAACCCTAATGCTAACCCTAGCCCTAATATAGCTAGGGTTATCATTGGTGTTAAGGTTAACTTTAGGGGAATGGGTGGGGTTATAGCTAGCTTTAGGGCTAGGATGAGGATTAGAATTAGGATTAGGCCTAGGGTTATGCTTCAGTTTAGGATTAAGGCTAGGTATAGGGCTTAGTTAAGGGCTAGGGTTTCTGTTAGGGTTATGGCTAGGACCAGGTCTAGGGCTAATATCAGGTGTATGGTTAATGATAAGGATAGTTTTAGGGTTAGGTTATGGCTAGGTCTAGTGTAAGAGTTAGGTTAATATTAAAGGTCAGCTTTAGGGCTAGTGTTATTATTAGGGTCAGGGTCAGGATCAGGATTAGCATTTGGTTTAGCTAAAGGTGTAAGATTAGGCTCAAATTAGCATTAAGTTTAGGTTTAGGGGTAGCGTAATGGATAGGGGTTTAGTTTAGGTTTCAGTTAAGGTTTAGGGTAATGGATGTGTTAGGTTTAGTGATTGGGTCAGGTTTATTATTAGGGTTAGTGTTATGTTGAGTGTAATGGAAAGGATTAGAGCTAGGGTTAGGGGTAGTTTATGGTTTGGATTAAGTCTAGAATTAGGGCTAGGTTTAGGGATAGGAGTATATTGTGATTTGGGGTAAGTTTTAGGGTTAGGGTAAGTGTTAGGTTTAGTGCTAGGGTTATGGTTAGGTTAGGGTAAGGGTTAGTGTTTGAATTGGGGTTAGGGTTAGGGTGAGGTTTAGGTTTAGGTTTAGGTCTAGGTTTACATTAATAGTTAGAGTTAAGTTTAGTATTACGAATAGAGTTTTAATTAGCCCTATACCTATCACTAACCCTAGCCCTAATCCTAGCCCTAATTTAGCCCTAACCCTAGCCCTAACACTAGCCCAATCCTAGTCCTAATTTAGCCTTAACCCTAACCCTACCCTAAGACTTCTACTAAAACTAAGTCTAATTCTCACCCTAGCCGTATACCCAGTTCTAATCATATTCATTACCATAACGGTAACCCTTACCCTCAACCTAGCTCTAGTCCTAGCCCTAACCCTAGATCTAAACTTAACTCTAAATCTAACCCTAACTCTCAGCCTAAACCTAAAACTAACACTAGCCCTACCCCTGATGCTAATCCATAATGTAGCTCTAACCGTAGCCATAGCCCTAATACAAAACAAACCTATATCCCTAACCCTTAACCTAAACCAAATCCTAACCGTACACCTTGTACTAACTTTAGCCATAATTTGAGTTCTAACCCTAACCCTAAAACTAACCCTGACTCTGACAATGATGCTAACAATAACCCTTGCTCAAAACATCATCCTAAACCTAAACCTAAACATAACACTAGACCTAGACCTAACCTTAACATTAACCCTAAAACTAGCACTAATTGTAATACTAGTTCATACATCAGCCATAGCCCTATCCCTAGAACTAACCAAAACCAAAACCAAGTCCTAATCCTAGCGTTAACCCTAGAATTAACCCTAACCCTAAACCTAACCCTAACCCAGAACATAGCCCTAAACCTTACCCTAACACTAGCCAGATTTCTAACCCTTACCCTAGGCCTATCACTTGCTCTAACCCTATTCATTACCCTAACCATAACCATAACTCTAATAGTAGCCCTAGATCTAACCTTATTCCTATCCCTAACCCTATCCTATTTCATTAACCTAAACCGAACCTGAACCTGAAACCTCACTCTATCATTACCCTAACCCTAACCCTAATGCTAATTTGAGCCCTAACCCTAAACATTAACCTATCGCAAACCCTAAATCTGACCTTTGCATGATAATATACCTAGCACTAACCTTGATCCCACCCCTAAACCTAACCTTTATAATAGACCTAGCCATAAACCTAACCCTAAATCTAACTCGAAGCATAACCCTAGACCTGACATTTGCCCTAGCCATAATTCTAGCCCTAACCTTAACACAAACCAAACCGATAACCCTAACCTTAACCCTAGCCCTATTCCTATACATAACCCTAGCCCTAAATTTAGCTCTAATGCTATCAATTACCCTAAACATAACCATAACTATAATGCTAACTCTAGGCCTAAATATAACCCTATCTCTAACCGTAACCCTATCCATTATGCTAAAACTAACCTGAACCCTAAACCTAACCCTATCATTGCCCTAACTCTAAACCTATTGCTAATTTGAGCCCTAACACTAAAGTTTAACCTAAATCAAACCCTAACTCTGACACTTCTCATTATAATATATCTAGCACTAACCTTGACCCTAAACCTAAACCTAACCTTTATACTAGACCTAGCTATAAACCTAACCCTAAAACTATCCCTAACAGTAACCCTAGACCTGACATTCACCCTAGCTGAAATTCTAGCCCTAAATTTAATGCAAACATAACCCATAACCTTAACCCTATCCCTAGCCCTAATTCTATCCATAACCCTAGACCTAAATTTAGCTTTAACCCTATCAATTACCATAAACATAACATAAATTATAATGTTACCCTAGGCCAAAATCTAACCCTATCCCTAACCGTAACCCTATCCATTATGCTAAATCAAACATGAACCATAAACCAAACCCTATCATTACTCTAACTCAAACCCTAATGCTAATTTGAGCCCTAAACCTAAACCCGAATCTAAACAAAACCCTAAACCTGACCCTGACCCTAATAATACCTCTAGCTCTAAACGTGATCCTTTCCATAAACCTAACACACTAAACATAGCCATAAACCTAACCCTAAAAAATAATCCCTAACTGTAACCCTAGATCTGACATTAGCCATAACACTAATCCTAGCCCTAACCCTAACACAAAACCTAGCTCTCATCCTAGCCCTAAACCTAGCCTTAATTATGACTCTAGTGAAACCCTAGCCCTAACCCTAATTCTAACATTCACCCTAGGCCTATCCCTCTCTATAACCCCATCGCTTACACTAAACCTAACCCTAAGCCTAAAACTAAACCTAGGCCTAAACATAACCATAAACCTAGCCTTATTAATAACTCTAATTAAGCCCTATACTTAACCAAACACTAAGCTTAGCTGTAAGACTAACTCTCACTCTCACCCTAGCCCTATTCCTAGTTCTAAACCTATCCCTTAACATAACACTAATCCTAGCCATAAACCAAGACCTAACAGTAGCCCTACCCTTAGCCCTAGACTGAACCCTAAATCTAAAACTAAATTTAACCTTAAGCCTAAATCTAAACCTAACACTAGCCCTAAACCTAATGCTAAGCCTAAAACTAGCCCTAACCATAGCCCTAGCCCTAAAACAAAACAGAGCCATAGCCCTAACTTTAGAACTTAAACTAAACCAAAAACTAACCCTACACCTAGCCCTACCTTAGCCCTAATTCAAGTCCAAACCTTAACCCTAAAACTACTCTGACCTTGAATTTGACCCTAACACTAACCCTAGCTGTAAATATCACCCTAATTTTATACATAATCCTATCACTAGACATAGTCCTAACCCTAATTTTATAACTAGCCCAAATTGAAACCCTAGTCCATACATTGGCCATAACTCAAAACCTAGCCCTAACTCTAACAAAAAACTAGCCTTAATGCAAGACCTAATCTTAGCTTTAACCCTAAACATAATCTAACACTAGCCCTAACAATAACCCTAAATATAGCCCTAACCCTAGTACTAATCCTATCTCTTATCCTAAGCTAACTCTAACCCTAATGCTAAACCTAGGCCTAACCCTAATCCTTAGCCTAACCCAAACCCTAACCCTATTACTAGTCCTAACCCTAGCTGTCATTCTTGTTTTAACCATAACCCAAATCCTAACCCTAAACCTGACACTTATTCTCACCCTGAACCTAAACCAAACCCTAACACTAGCCCTACCCATAACCCTATATCTAAACCTAACCCTAACACTAACTCTAGATAAAACCTAATCCTAAATCTAGCCATATCTTTAACCAAGACCAAAACAAAAAAAAAACTAGCCCTAGCTCTAATGATAATACTTAACCTACACCAATCACTAATCTTAACTCTATACCTAACCAATCCTAATTCTGGCTCTTGCTCTAACCCTAACCCTAATACAAACACAGACCCTGACACTAACACTAAACCTAGCTATAAAACTGACCCTAATAAATACCTAAACCTAACACTAGACCTAGCCAAAACTTTAAACATAACCCTTACCTTACCAATAGCACTAAAACTAGCTCTAAACCTAACACAAAACCTAGCCCTAATCTTAGGCCTAAATATAGCCTAAAGCCTAATCCTAACCCTAACCTAACCTTTTTTCCTTACCCTATTCCTAAACCTAATGCTAACCTTAACCCTCGCCTTAGACCTAACCCTAGAAAAAACCCCAAACTGAAACCTAAACATAACCCTAGCCCTATTCCTAAACCTAATCTTAATTCTAGCCCTAATCATAATGTTAACACTAGCCCTAATACTATATCTAAAATTAACCTTTGCCCTAAACCGAACCTTAACCATAGTGATAACCCTAGCTCTAATCCTAATTGTAAACCTAATCCTAGACCTAACCCTAATTCTAATCCTCATTGTAGCCTTAATCCTAGATAAAACCCTAACCCTTTCTCTAACACTAAACTTGGCCCTAACCCTAACACTAACCTAAATCTAAAACTACCCCTAACCTGAAATCTAACCCTATCCATAACCCTAACTCTAATGATAATCTTAGAAATAACCCTAACAATAACCCTAAACCTAAAACTACCCCTAAACCTAACCCAACATACACAACACTAACCCTTAAATTTACCTCAAACAAACACTAATCTTACATCTAGCCCTAAGCCTAGCCCTAATTCGAGTCATAATCTTAACCCTAAATCTAAACCCTAAAACTACCCCTGAACCTGTCTCTGACATTAACACTAACCCTACCTCTAAACATCACCCTAAACCTAAAACCTAAATCTAACTCTAAAGATAATCTTAGCCCTAACCCTAACACTAAACCTAACCTTAACCATAAATCTAACCCTAGACATAATCCTAAACATAACCCTCACCCTAGAAATAACCTGTAGCCTAAACCTAACCCAAACCCTAACCCTAGCGCTAGCCTAACCTAACCCTAACTCTAGCCCTAATCCTATCAAAAAATCTGGCCCTAACACTAGCTCTAATGATATTCATTACCCTAACAATAACCCTAACCCAAATACTAACCCTAGGCCTAACCCAAATGTTATCACTAACCCTAACCCTAATCTTAACCTGAATCCTGAACCTAAACCTATCCAGAAACCTAACCGTAATTCTAACCCTAATGCTAATTTGAGGCCTAACCCTAATAATTAACCTAACACAAACCTGAAACCTGACCCTGACCCAAAAAATACACCTTACTCTAAACCTTGGCCTTACCTTAAACCTAATATTAGACCTAGCCATGAACATAACCCTATAACTATCTCTAGCCGTAACCCTAAACCTGATATTATCCCTGTCCCTAAAACTTGCTCTAACCCTAACTCAAACTCTAGCCCTTACCCTAACCCCAAATCTAGACTTTATTCTAACACAAACCTAACCCTAGTCCTAAACCTAATTCTAATCATCGCCCTAGCCATAGACCTAGATATAACCGGAATCCCTTCCCCTAAACCTAACCCTAAACATAATCCTAAACATAGCCCTAATTCAAGGCTTCACCCTAACACCAATCCTACACATAATCCTAGCCATAATTTAGCCCTAAATTTAACCCTAACTCTAGCCTTAGTACTAATTCTAACTATCACCCTAGCTCTATTCCTAGTTCTAACCCTATCCCTTATGTAACCCAAACACTAGAACTAACCTTAGCCCTAACCCTAGCCATAGCCCTAACCCTAGAATTAACCATAACTCTAAGTGTACCCCTAAACCTAAACTCACCCTATCACTAGCAATAACACTAACATTAATTGTAAAACTACACTTAACTTTAGCATTAGCCCTAAAACATAATGAGCCATAGCACTAACCCTAACCCTTAACCTAAACTAAATCCTAACCCTACATCTATCCTTAAGCCTACCCCTAATTTGAGTCCTATCCCCAACCCTAAAACTAACCCGGACCATGACTCTAAACCTAACACTAACCCTAGCTCAAAACATCACTCTGAACTTAAACCTAACCATAAAACTAGACTTAACACTAACCATAACCCTAAAATTAGCCATAATCATAACCCTTGTACTTACATTAAATGTATTCCTAACATTAGCCGTAAATAACTCAAAATCTAGCCTAAATGTGAGCCCCAACCATAGCTTTAACCATAACTCTAAACCTAAACCAAGTCCTAAACCTTACCCTAAACCTAACCCTAACTTTAATCCTTGCACTAACCCTAAACCCAACACTAACCCTAACACTAACACTAAACATAATCCTAGCTCTAACCCTATTCATTACCCTAACCCTAACCCTAATCATAACAAAAATGTTAACCCTCGGCCTAACCCTAACACATTCACTAACCCTAACCTATCCATTACCCTCAATATAACCCTAACCCTAAACCTAACCAAATACTAAACCTAGACATAACACTAACCATAAAATGAGGCCTAATTGTAACCCTAGTTCTAACATTAGCCATAGCCCTAAAGTTAACAAAAAACCTAGCTTACCTGTAATCAAAGCTCTAATCCTAGCTTTAACCCTAACCCTAAAACTAATCCTAGCCCTAACCCTAACCCTAACCCTAGCCCTAACACTAGTGCTATCCCTTTCACTTGCCCAAAGCCAAACTTTAACCCTAAAGGTACAATAGACCTAAACCTAATTCTTAGCCTAATCCAAAACCTAACTCTATTACTAGTCCTAACATTAATCCTCAATCTAGCTCTATTACGATCCCAAAACCCAACCATAACCCTGACCCTTATTCTGACCCTAAAAGTAACCATAGGTCTAAACCTAACCTTAACCCTAAACCGACGCCTAACATTGACTCTACCAGTAACCCTATTACTAAACCTTACCCTAGCACTAGACCTAGACCTACACTTAATCCTTAATCTAGTGATAATTCTATGCCTACCCCTAAACAAAAACTTAGTCCTAACCCTTATAATAACACTTAACCTAAACCAAATACTAACCCAACCCCTAGACCAAACCCTAGTCCTAATGCTGGCCCTAACAATAAACCTAACCCTAAACCAAACACTGACCCTGAATCTAACACAAACACTAGCTCTAAACCTTATCCTAACAAAAAGCGTAAACCTAACACTAGACCTAGCCACATCAATAACCCTGAAACTAGCCAACACTATAGGCCAAAACCTACCTCTAACTCTATCCATTACTTTAACACTAACTTGAACCCTAATGCTAACCCTAGCCCTAACCCTCACACTGAGTCTAACCCTAATCCTCGTCCTAGTCCAAATACTAGCTCAATCCCTAACCCTTAAACTTAACCTAAACCTAACACTAACCCTTGGCCTAAACCTATACCTAACCTTAACCCTAGCCCTAATCCTAACCTTAACCCTATCACTAACCCTACCTGTAAGCCTACATATTATCCTAACTCTAATCCTAACCTTAATGATAACCCTAGCCCTAACCCTAGCTCTAACCTTACCCATTACCCTAACACTAACCATAACCCCGATGATAACCCTAGCCCTTACTCTAAATCTTCCCTTACTCTAACCCTAGACATAACCATAAACCTAAACCTTGCCATAGAGATAACCCTTGCTCAAACCCTAACCATTACCCTAAACCTAAACTTAAGCTTATCCCTAATCCTAACCTTTAGCCAAAACCTAACCCTAACCCTAACCCTAACACAAAATCAAACCCTATCCAACACCCTAAACCTAATGATAACCCTAGCTCTAAACTTAACTTTAACCTTGACCCTAACCATAACTATAACCTAGATCTAACACTAACCTAACATTTGCCCTAGCGCTAACCCTAGCTCAAACTCTAAAACATATTCTAAACCTAAACCTAACCCTAACCCTAAGCCTAACCCTAACTCTAGCTCTAATACAAACCATAAACCTAGCAATAAACCTACCCATTATCCTAAGCACAACCAGAAACATAACGCTAACCCTAGGCCTAACCTTAAACCCTTTGCTAACTCTACTGTTATCAATTACCCTACACCTAACATGAACTCTAAACCTAAACCTATCATTACCCTAACTAAACTCTAATGCTATTTCAAGCTCTAAACCTAAACCCTAAAGTAAAACAAACCTGAAACCTAATTCTAACCCTAATAATACCCCTAGCTCTAAACCTGACCCTTACAATAAACCAAACCCTAAACTAGACTTAGCCATAAATCTAACTCAATCTATCCCTAACATAAACCTAGACCATAAATCTAGCCCTAACCATTACCCTAAAACTAACCCTAGCCCGAAAACTGCCCCTAACCCGAAACCTATCCCTAGACTTAATCCTAACTATATTCCTAGTCCTAACTCTAGGTCTAAACCTATCCATTACCCTAAACATAAGCCTAACAAAACATAGCTATAAACATAACTCTATCCCCACCCATTACATTAACCCTAACTATAAATGTCATGATAACACTACCCCTAACACTAAACCTACTCTATCCCTAACCCTAGCTCTAATCCTCTTCCTTCCCCTAAGCTAACTCTAACCCTAATGCTAACCCTAGTCCTAACCCTAATCCTTGCCTAACCCAAACACTAATCCTATTATTAGTGCTAACCCTAGCCCTCATTCTAGCTATAACCATAACTCAAACCTGACAATTATTCTGACCCTAATTGTAACCTTAGGTCTAACCCTGATCCTAACTCTATTCTGAACCCTAAAACTAGCACTAGAAATAATTCTATTCCTACACCTAACCCTAACACTAGCTCTAGACCTAAACCTAATCCTAAATCTAGCCATATCTCTAGCATTAGACCTAAACAAAAACCTAGCCCTAGCCCTAATGATAAACGTTAACCTGACACAAACAATAACCCTACCGCTAGACCTAACTCTAGTGATAATTCTGGGTTCCACTCTAACCCTAACTATAACCCGAACACTGGCCCTGACCCTAACATTAACCCTAGCTCTAAACATCATGCTAACACTAACCCTAACCCTAAACTTGACCTAACCATAACACTTACCCAAAAAGTAGGCATAATCATAACCCTGGTTCATACATTAGTTGTAAGCCTAACTCTAGCCCCAACCTAAAGCCAAACCTGGACCTAATCTGAGTGATAACCCTATTTTTAACCCTAACCCTGAAACTAGCCGTAACATGTACCCTAACCCTAGCTCTAATCTTAAATCTTACCCTATCCATTTCCTTAAGCTAAACCCTAAACTTAAAGCTAACCCTAGTCCTAACCCTAATCCATAGCCTAACCCAAACCCTAACCCTATTACTAGTCCTAACTTTAACCTTCATTCTAGCTCTAACCCTAACCAAAACCCAAACTCTTACCCTGACACTTATTCTGACCCTAACACTAACCGTAGGTCTAAACCTGACCCTAACACAAAACCGAAACTTAATTTCATCTTAAACCTAAACCAGTAAACCTATACTTATCCTAAACATAACACTAGCCCGAGACCTAAACCTAATCTTAAATCTAGCCATATATTTTGCCCTAGACCTGAAAAACAACTACCCTTAGCCCTAACAATGACACTTAACCTAACGCAAACACCAAACCTATCCCTGGATCTAACCCTAATTATAATTCTGGCACTAACCCCAACATTAACTCTAACCTGGACACTGGCCCTGACCCTAACATAATCCTAGCTCCAAAGCTCATGCTAACCCAATACCTATTTCTAACACTAGACCTAGCCATAACCCTAACCCTAAAAGTAGACCTAATCATAACCCTAGCTCTTACATTACCCATGGCCCTAACTCTAGGCCTAAACTAACACAAAACCTAGCCCTAATCCTAGGACTGATCATAGCCCTAAGTGTAACCCTAAACCTAACCGTAGCCTTAACCCTAACCCTAAGACACTTTAGACCTAACCCTAGCTCAAAGCCTAACCTTTACCCTTAACATAACCCTAGCTCTATTCCAAACCCTAACCTAACACTAGCCCTAATCCTAATCTTAACCATAGCCCTAACCATAGCTCTAATTATATCCACTACCCTTACCCTAGCCCTAATCCTAACCATAACCCTAGCCCTAACCCTAGCTCTAATTCTATCCATTACCCTAATCATAATCCTAACCCTAATGCTAGACCTAGGCTGAATGCTAACCCTCTTGCAATCCCTAAACCTATCTATTACCCTGAAACTAATCTGAACCCTAATCCTAAGCCTATTCATTACCCTAACCCTAACTATAACCCTAATGCTAATTCGAGCCAAAAACTAAACCTTAACTTAAACCAAATCTTAAGTCATACAATGACCCTAATAATACTGATACCTGTAAACTTGACCCTTACCCTAAATCTAACCCTTACACTAGACCTAACCATATACATAACCTGAAACTTATCCCTAATTATAACAGTAGACCTGACCCTAGTCCTAGCCCTAATCCTAGCTATAACGCTAATATGAACACCAGCTTTCAGCCTAGCCTAAAATCCAGCCTTAATCATAAACTCACCCTAATTCTAACCCTTTCCCTAGCCTGAAACCTAGTTATAATCCCATTGCTTACCATGAACCAAATCCAAACTTTAACCCTAATGCTAACCCTAGCTCTAATCTTAACCCTAGGACTAACACTAACACTAACCCTAGCCTTAAGGCTAACTATAATTCTTGCCCTAGCCCTAATCCAAACCCTATCACTTACCATAACCTTAATTCTAGCCCTAAGCCTGAAAACTAGCCCTAACCTTACACCTTGCCCTCACCCTAGATCTAAACCTGACTCTAAATCTAACATAATTCTACACCCAATCCTAAACCTAATACTAGCCTTAACCTTAATTTTAATCCTAAAACTAGGCCTAACCATTGGCTTACCCCTAATACAAAACTGAGCCATAACACTAACCCTAAACTTTTACCTCAACCAAACTCTAACTTTACATCTAGCCCTAAACCTAGCCATAATTGAGTCTTAATCTTAACCTGAAAACTACCGCTGAACCTGTCTCTGACATTAACACTAAGCCTACCTGTAAATATCACCCTAAACCTAAATCTTACCCTAACATTAGACCTAGTCCTAACCCTAATTCTAATCATAAACTTAGATGATACATTAGCTGTAACCTTAACCCTAATACTAACAAAACCCTAGCCCAAATCTGAGACTTAAACCTAGCTTTCACCTTAACCCTAACCCTAACAGTAGCCCTAACCCTAACCCGAACCCTAGCTCTAACCATAGCTCAAACCTTACCCTTTACCCTAGCCAAATCCCAAACCTAATGCTAACCCTGGTCTAAAATTAATCCTTAGTCTAAACCAAACTTTAACTATATTACTAGTCCTAAATCTAGCCCTCATTCTTGTTATAACCATAACCCAAGTTCTAACAATAACCCTGACACTTATTCTCATCCTGAACCTAAACCAAACCCTAACACTAGCCCTACCTGTAACCCTATATCTAAACCTAACCCTAACACTAGCCCTCGATTAAATCTAATCTTGAATCTAGTCATATATTTAACCAAGACATAAAAAAAACCTAGCCCTAGCTTTAATGATAACTCTTAACCTAAGCCAAACAGAAACCTTACCTCTAGACTTAACCAATCCTAATTCTGGCTCTAGCCCTAACCCTAACCCTAATCCAAACAAGACCCTGACATTAACATTAACCCTAGCTATAAAACTGACCCTAAACGAAACCTATACCTAACACTAGAACTAGTCATAACCTTAAGCATAACACTTATATTATCATAGCACTAAAACTAGCTATAAACTTAACACAAAACCTAGCCCTAATCCTGGGTCTAAATGTAGCCCAAAACGTAACCCCAACCCTAACCTAACCTTATCCACTACCCTAAGCCTAACCCTCACGTTAACCCTAAACCTCACCTTAGACCTAACCTTAGATGAAACCCAAAATCGAATGCTAAACATAACCCTAAACCTATCCCTAAACCTAATCCTAATCATAGCCTTAATCACTAGCCCTAATACTATCTCTAAAATTATCCATTAACCTAAACAGAAACATAACCATAATGATAACCCTAGCTCTAATCCAAATTGTAATCCTAATCCTAGACCTAACCCAAAACCTAACCCTCATCGTAGTCTTCAACCTAGATAAAATCCTAACACTTACTCTAAAACTAACCCTAAACCTAAAACTACCCCTAACCCTAACCTAATATCTAACCCTATCCATTACCCTAACTCTAATGATAAACTTATCCCCAACCCAAACACTAATCTTAAAACTATAACTAACCCTAACCCTAACCCGATATCTAACCCTATCCATTAACCTAAGTTTAAAGATAATATTAGACCTAACCATAACACTAAACCTAACCTTAACCATAAATCTAACTCTAGATATAATCCTAAACCTAATCCTCACATTAGCACTAGCCCTAACTCAAAACCTATCCTGTACCCTAAACCTAACAAAAACCCTAACCCTAGCCCTAGCCCTAACCATACCCCTAAGTCTAGTCCTAATCCTATCAAAAACCCTAGCCCTAACCCTAGCACTTATGCTACTCATTACTCTAAAAATAACCCTAACACAAATAATAACCCTAGGCCTAATGCTAACCCTACCAATAACCCTAATCTTAACCTGATTTCTAAACCTAAACCTATTCATAAACCTAACCCTAATTCTAACCATAAAGCTTATTTGAGCCCTAACTCTAATAATTAACCTAACACAAACCTGAAACCTGATCTTGACCCTAAAAATACACCTTACACATAACCTGGCCTTTACCGTAAACCTAACATTAGACCTAGCCATGAAACTAACCATATAACTATCCCAAGTCTTAACCCTAAACCTGACATTATTCCTATCCCCAAATCTTGCCCTAACCCTAACACAAAACCTAGCCCCCATCCAAACCCCAAATCTAGCCTTAATCCTAACACAAACCTAACCCTAGTTCTAAACATTATTCTAATCATAGCCCTAGCCATAAACCTAGCTATAACCCCAGCCCTTCCCCTAAACCTAATCCTAAACATAGCCCTAAACCTAGGCCTAACCCTAAAACAAATCCTAGACATATTCCTAGCCCTAATTTAGCACTAAACTATACGCTAACCCTAGCCTTAAGACAAACGTTAACTTATGCCCTAGCTCTATTCCTAGGTCTAACCCTATTCTTTACCATAACCCAAACACTAGACCTAACCTTAGTCCTAACCCTAGTCATATCCCTAACCCTAGAATTAACCAAAAGTCTAAATGTACCCCTAAACTTAACTCATCCTATAACTAGGAATAACAATAACATTAATTGTAAAACTACACTTATCTTTAGTTTTAGCACTAAAACATAATGAGCCATAGCACTAACCCTAACCTTAACCAAAACCAAATCCTAACCCAACATCTAGCAGTAAAACTACCCCTAATTCGAGTCTCATCACCAACCGTAAAACTAACCCTGACCCTGACTCAAACCTAACACTAACCCTAGCTCAAAGCATCACCCTGAACTTAACCTAACCATAAAACTAGACATAGCCCTAACTGTAACCATAAAATTAGCCCTAATCATAACCCTAGTTCTTATATTAGCTTTATTTCTAACACTAGCCCTAATGTAACCCAAAATCTAGCCCTAATGCAAGCCCAAACCTTAGCTTTAACCCTAACACTAAACCTAAACCAAGTCCCAACCCTTACCCTAAACCTAACCCTAAATTTAATCCTTGCACTAACCCTAAACCTAACACTAACCCTAACACTAACACTAACCATAACCCTAGCCCTAACCCTAGCTGTAACCCTATCCATTACCCTAACCCTAACTCTCACCCTAATGCTATACCTAATGATAACCCTCGGCCAAACCCTAACACATTCGCTAACTCTAAGCTCTCCATTACCCTAAACATAACCCTAACCCTAAACCTAACCAAACACTAAACCAAGTCATAATAAAACCATAAAACTAGCCCTAAATATAATACTAGTTCTTACATTACCCATAGCCCTAAAGCTAACACAAAACCTAGCCTCGACCTAATCCAAGCTGTAACCCTACCTTTAACCCTAACCCTAAATCTAACCCTAGCCATAACACTAACCCTAACCCTAGCCCTTATACTAGCTCTAACCCTCTCCCTTACCCTAAGACAAACTGTAACCCTAAAGCCACCCTTGTCCTAAACCTAATTCTTAGCCTAACCCAAAATCTAACTCTATTACTAGTCTTAACCTTAACCCTCAATCTAGCTTTATCACTATACCAAACCCTAACCCTAACCTTTACCCTTATTCTGACCCTAACACTAACCATATGTATAAACCTAAACCGCCCTAACACTAACTATAAGTCTATGCCCTAACCCTAATCTGACCCCTAACATTGACACTACCTGTAACCCTATACCTAAATCTAACCCTAAATCCAACACTAGACCTAGACCTACACTTAATCCTTTATATACTGATAAATCTAGGCCTAGTTCTAAACAAAACTTAATCCCCACCCTAATAATAACCCTTAACCTAACCCAAACACTAACCCTACCATTAAACCAAACCCTAGTACTAATGCTGGCCCTAACAATAAACCTAACCCTAAACCAAGCACTAACCCTTACCCTAACACAGACCCTAGCTCTAAACCTTATCCTAACAACAAACATCACCCTAACACTAGACCTAGTGATATCACTAATCCTGAAACTAGCCATCACCATAGGCCAAAACCTACCTCTAACTTTATCCATTACCCTACCCTAACCCTAACCCTTATGCTAACCCTAACCCTAACCCTCACACTGACTCTTACCCTAATACTTATCCTAGCCCAAACACTAGCTCAATCCCTAACCCTTAAATGTAACCTAGCACTAACACTAACCCATGGTCTAAACCTAAACCTAACCTTAAACCTAGCCCTAATCCTAACCTTAACCCTTTCCCTAACCCTAGTTCTAAACCTACATATTTACCTAACTCGAACCCTAACCTTAATGATAACCCTAGCCCTAACCCTAGCTCTAACCCTACCCATTATTCTAACCCTAAACCTAACCCTGATGATAACCCTAGCCCTTAACCTATATCTACCCTAAACCTAACCCAAGATGTAAACATAAATCTAACCCTTGCCATAGAGCTAACTCTTGCTCAAACCCTAAACATTACTCTAAACCCAAAACTTAACCTATCCCTAACCCTAACCTTAAGCAGAAACTTAACCCTAAAACAAACACAACATCAAACCCTATCCAATACCCTAAACCTAATGATAACCCTAGCTCTAAACTTAACTTTAACCTTGACTCTAATCATAACTATAACCTAGATCTAACACTAACCTAACATTTGCCCTAGTGCTAACCCTAGCTCAAACTCTAAAACATATCCTAAACCTAAACCTAATGCTAACCCTAGGCCTAACCATAACTCTAACCCTAATAATAACCATAACCCTAGCCCTAACCCTATTCATTACCTTAAGCACAACCATAACACTAAGGCTAACCCAAGGCCTAACCCTAACCCAACCCATTTGTTACTCCAACCCTATCAATTACACTAGACCTAACATGAACCCTAAACCTAAATCTATCATTACCCTGAACAAACCCTAATGCTATTTCAATCTCTAAACCTAAACCCTAAAATAAACCAAACCTGAAACATAACTCTAACCCTAATAATACACCTAGCTCTAAACCTGACCGTTACCCTAAACCTAACACTTACACTAGACCTAGCCATAAATCTAACCCTCAATCTATCCCTAACGTAAGCCTAGACCTGACACTAGCCCTAGCCCTAATTCTTCCCATAACCCTAAAACAAACTCTAGCTCTCATCCTAGCACTAAAACTACCCTTATTACTAAATCAAACCATAAACTAACCAAAATTCTAACCTTCAACCTAGCCCTAAAACTAGCTCTAACCATTCCCTTCCCCTAAACCTAGCCATATCCCTAAACATAAACTTAAGCCTAAAACTAGGCCAAACCCTTACAAAAACGTTAGACCTAATCCCAGCCCTAGTTTAGCCCTAAACCTAACCTAACCCTAGCCCAGAGACTAACTCTAACTTTCGCCCTAGTCCTATTTTTTGCCCTAACCCTATCCCTTACCATAATCTTATCACTTCCCTTTATATTAGCCCTAAACCTAGCCCTAGTCTTAATCCTATATCTAACCCTAACTGTAAATCTAACCCTAACCCTAAGCTAAACCTCTCACTATCACAAGCTGTAACACTAATGCTAATCCTAAAACTAGCCATAACCTAGCTCTAGCCCTACAAAGCAACCGAGCCATAGCCCTAACCCAAAACTTTAACATAAACCAAACCCTAAGCCTACACCTAGCCCTAAACCTAGCTCTAATTGAGGGCTATGCCTAACCCTAAAACAAACCCTGACACTTACTCTGACCCTAACACTAACCCTAGCTCTAAACATAACTCAAAACCTAAACCTAAACCTACACCTAGACCTAGCCCTAACCCTAACCTTAAAACTAGTTGTAATCATAACCCAAGTTCTTACATTAGCTGTAGCCCTAAACCTAGCCCTAACATAACCCAAAACCTATCCCTAATTGGAGCCTGAACACTACCTTTAACCCTAATCATAACCCTAATTCTAGCCCTAAATCTTACCCTAAACCTAATCCTAACCCTAACCCTTGACATAACCCAAAACCTAACCCCAGCCTTAATCCTACCCATAAACCTAGCCCTAACCCCAGCTGTAACCCTATCCATTACCCTATTCCTCATCCTAAACAAAATGATAACCCTAGGATTACCCTAAACCTATTCCTAACAATAAATCTATAGATTACACTAAACCTAACCTGGACCCTAAACCTAACCATATCCATAAACCTAATCATAACCGTAATAATATTAATCCCCAAACTATCTCAAACCATAACCCTAGACCTGACATTAGCTCTAGCTCTGATAAATAACTAACACTAAAACAAACTCTAGCCCTAAACCTAGGCCTAATCTTAGACTTAATCCTAAACCTAACACTAACCATAAACCTAACACTAATTTTAATCCTTGCCTTAGTTCTAAAGCTAGGTATACATCATACCTAACCATAACCATAACCATAACCCTAGCCATTATCCTAGGCTCAGCCTTAATATTAACCCTAGCTCTAATCCTAGCCCTAATTAAGACCTAATTCTAACCCTAAATCTAACCCTAACACTAAGACTCACTCTAACTCTCGCCCTAGCCCTATACCTAGTTTTAACCTTATACCTTATGATAACTCAAACCCTAGCCCTAACCCTATCCCTAACCTTCGCTATAGCCCTAAATCTAGATTTAACCCTAACTCTAAATCTAAACCTAACCCTAAGCCTAAATCACACCCTAACACTAGCTCTAACCCTAAAGCTAATTTCAAAACTAGCCCTAAACCTAGTCCTAGCACTCAAGAAAAACTGAGCCATAGCACATACCCTAATTTTTAACCTAAGCCAAACCCTAACACTACACCTACCCTAACCCTAGCCCTAATTCAAGTCCTAACCCTAACCCTCAAACTAATACTAACCCTGACTCTGAACTTAACACTAACCCTAGCCCCTAGCTCTATACTTCACCCTATCCCTAAACATAATCCTAACACTAGATCTTGATCTAAATCTAACCCTAAAACTAGCCATAATTGTAATGCCAGTTTTTAAATTAGCCATAGCCCTAAACCAAACACAAAACTTAGCCCTAATCAAAGGCCTAATCCTGGCCCTAACTTTAACCCTATCCCTAGTTCTAATCTTGGCTCTAACCCTATTTCTTACACTTAGTCAAACCCTCACACTATTTCTACCCTATTTCTAACCCAAATTCTATGCTTATCCCAAACAATAATTCTATTACTAGTCCTAACCCTAGACCTCGTTCTAGCTCTAAACTTAACCCAAACCCTAACACAAATGGTAACCCTTATTCTACCCTAACACTAAACCTAGGTTTGAACCTGACCCTAACCCTTATCCAAAACATAACGCTAGTCCTACCAGTAACCATAACCCAAAAGCTAACATTAACACCAGCCCTAGACTTAAACCTAATCCTAAATATAGCCATAAAACTAGCCATAGACCTAACAATAACCCCTAACCTAAAACAAACACTGACTCTACCCGTAGACCTAACCATAATCCTCATTCTGGACCAAACCATAAACCTAATCCTAACCTGAACCATGACACTTACCCTAACAAATACCATATATCTAAACCTTATCCTAACCCAAAAACTAACCCTAACACTAGACAATTTCTATATATAGCTATATCCACAACTCTAGCTCTTACATTACCCATATACCTAACGCTAGCCCTAAACCTCACAAAAATCCTAGCCCTAGCAC
The DNA here is from genome assembly GCF_001458135.2 of Marmota marmota marmota. Classification (NCBI taxonomy): domain Eukaryota; kingdom Metazoa; phylum Chordata; class Mammalia; order Rodentia; family Sciuridae; genus Marmota; species Marmota marmota. Next base: position 324,792 of record NW_026005640.1, on the reverse strand, counting down.
TAAACCTAACCCTAAGCATAACTCTAACCATAAACCTAGCCCTAACCCTAACCCTAACATTTGTTCTAGCCCTAACCCTAGCTCAAACCCTAAAACTTACCCTAAACATAACCCTAGAGCTAATTGAAAACATCACCCTATCTCTAGCCCTAATCCTAAGTGTAACCATACTGCAACCCAAGCTCTAACTCTATCCATTGTACTAATTATAATCCTAAAACTAATGCTAACCCTAACCCTAAACCTAACCCTAACCCTACCCAAACCAGACTACAACCCTAACCCTCGCCTTAGCCCTAACCGTCGCTCAAACCCTAACCCTTACACTTAACCAAACCCTAACAGTTAATGAAGGCATAACCCTAACCCTAACCAGAGCCCTAATCCTAACTTTAAACCTAGAACTAACCCTAGATCTAACCTTAAAAATTGCCCTAACGTTAACCATAAACCTAATGCTAATCCTAGGCCTAACCCTAAACCTATCACAAACCCTAACCATATCCATTAGCTTAAACCTAACCTGAACCCTAAACCTAACACTATCTAGTACCCTAACCCAAATTCTAACCTTAATGCTAATTTGAGCCTTAACCCTAAACCTTAACCTAACCCAAACCCGAAGTCTGACCCTGATCCTAATAAAACCCCAGCTATTAATCTGACCCTTTCCCTAAACATAACACTTTAATTTGACCAAGCCATAAACCTAACCCTAAAAATATCACTCACTATAAACCTAGACCTGACATTAGTCCTAGCTCTAATTCTTGCCCTAAACCTAACAAAAAACCTAGCCCTAATCCTAGCCTTCAATCTAGCCTTAATCCTAAACATAACCATAACCCTAGCCCTAACACTAAATCTAATCATAGAACTAGCCCTAACCCTAAACATAGCACTAAAACAAAACCCCAAGCAACTGGCCTAACACTAACCTTAACTTAAACCAAACCCTAGCACTACACCTAGATCTAACCCAAGCCCTAATTTGAGTACTAATCATAACCTGAAAACTAACCCTGACCTGACTAATATCCTAACACTAACCATATAAATATCACCCTAATCTTAAACCTAACCCAAACACTTGACCTACCCCTACCTCTAACCCTATTGTAACCCTAGTTCTTATATTAGCCATTGACTTAACCTTAGCCTAAAACTTACACAAAATAGCCCTAATCTGAAAGCTAAACCTAGTTTTAAACTTAACCCTAGCCCTAAACCTATGCCTTACCCTGAGCAAAACCTTAATCCTAATAATAACACTAGACCTATCCCTAATCCATAGGTTAACCAAATCCTAACCCTATTAATAGTCCTAACGCTAGATCTCATTCTAGCTCTAACGCTATACCAAATCCTTACCCTAACCCTGAACTTTATTCTGACCATAACATAAACCCTAGGTCTAAACTGACCCTAACCCTAAATCAAACCCTAACTCTAGCCCTACTTGTAAACTTATACCTAAACCTAACCCTACCACTAGCTCTAACCTAAACCTAATCCTAAATATCGCATGAACTCTAGGACTAAACAAAATCCTAGCTCTAGAACTAAAACAAAATCCTAGCCCTAGGCCTAACAAAAACCTTTACCTAACCAAAACACAAACTCTACCCCTAGACCTTAACCTAGTCCCAATTCTGGCTTAAATCCTAACTTTAACTCTAACCCAAACACTGACCCTGCTTTTAACACTAAACCTATCTCTAAACCTGAAACTAACCAAAACCTAAATATAATTCTAGAGCCAGCCATAACCCTAACCCTAAAACTAGCCTTAAACATAACCCTAAATTTTACATTACCCATAGCCCTAACACTAGGCCTAAACCTAACACGAAACATAGAGCTAATTTTAGGCCTAAAACATAGAGCTAATTTTAGCCCTAAGCATAACCCTAACCCTAACAGCATCCCTATACCTAACCCTAGCCTTTGCCTTAGTCCTAAGATAGCTCAATGTCTAAATGTTACCCTAAACCTAAACCTAGACCTATCCCTAACTCTCACACTAACGCTAGCCCAAATCCTAAACTTAACCAAGCCCTAAACCTAGCTCTAAACCTACACATTACCCTAACCCTAAACCTAAACTTATTGATAATCCTGGCCCAAACCCTAATATTAACCATAACCCTAACCAGAAAACTAACCATAGACATAACCATAAAATTAACACTCAGCATAGCCCTAACTTTAGATCAAGCCATAAACCTAACCATAAACTTAAACATAACCATAGCTCTAATCCTAACCCTATCACTAATTCAAACTCTAAACCAAAATCTAAACATAACCTAACCCTGTTACCTTAACCCTAACCTTAATGTTAATGATATCCCTAGCCCTAACTCTAACACTAATCCTAAACCTATCGTAATTCTATCCCTTGACCTAACCCTAAACCCAGCCGTGACCCTAGATCAAAACCTAACCTTTATGCTAAACATAACCCTAACGCTAGATCTAACAATAACACTAATCCTAACTCAAGGCATATTCCTAACCATAACTCTGGTTCTAACCTAAGCTCTAACCCTATCAATTACCCTAACCATAAAGCTTACCCTAATGCTAACCCTAAGCCTAACCCTAGCCCTATCTCTAACACTAACAGTATCAATAACCCTAAACCAATCCTGAACCTTAAAACAAACCCTAACTATATTCTAACCCTAACACTAATGCTAATTTGAGCCATAAACCTAAATCCATACCTAAGCCAAATCCTAATCCTGAAAATTCCCCGAGCTCTAAACCTGACCCTTACCGTAAACTTAACCCTTACACTAGACGTAGCCATAAGCCTAACCCTAAAACTATGTATAAACATAACCCTAGACCTGATATTAACTCTAGCACTAATCCTAGCCCTGAATCTAAAACAAACACTAGCCTCATTCTAGCCTTAAACCTAGCCTTAATCATAACCCAAACCCCAACCCTAACACTAACCCAAACTCTAACACTCACCCTATGTCTAAACCTAGCTATATCACCATTCATTATCCTAAACTTAAACCTAACCCTATCCCTATCACTAGGCCTAAGCTGTACATTAACCCTAGTCCTAATCCTAGCCCTAGTTTCACCCTATCCCAAACCCTAACTCTAATTTTAGCCCTATCACTAACTCTAACTCTCACAGTAGCCCTATTCCTACTTCTAACCCTATTCCTTACAGTAACTCTAACCCTGGCCCTAACCCTTGCCCTATTCTTAATCCTAGCCTAATCCAAGATCTAAACCTAACTATAAATGTAACCCTAACCCAAAGTCTAAGCCTAACACTAACACTAGCCCTAACCCTATATACTAATTGTAAAACTAGCCCTAACCCTAACCCTAGGACTAAAACAAAACGAGCAATAGACCTAACCCTAAACCTTAACTTAAACCATACTGTAAATTATTACAAGAACTAACCCTAGCCCTAATCAAGTCCTAACCCTAACCTTAAAACTAACCCTGACCCTGACTCATATCCTAACACTCACCCTATCTCTAAACATGACGCTAACCTTAAGAAGAACCCTAACAGTAAACCTAGCCCTAATTCGAGTCCTAATACAAACCCTAAAACTAACCCTGACCCTGATTCCTATCCTAAAAATAAATCTAGCTCTAAAATTCACTCTAACCTTAAATCTAACACTAACACTAGAACTATCCCTAACCCTAACCCTAAAGCTAATCCTAATTGTAATCCTGGTTCTTACATTACCTTTTGCCCTAACCCTAGCCCTAACACTAACACAAAAAATAGCCCTAATCCCAGACCTACACCTAGCTTTAGCCCTAACCCTACCCCTAACACTAGCTTTAACACTATCACTAACCCTAAGCAAAACCCTAACCCTAATGGTAACTATAGCCTATCCTTAATCCTCAGCCTAATCAAAGCTCTCATCATATTAATAGTCCTAACCCTAGCCCTCATTCTAGTTCTAACCCTATCCCAAACCTTAACCCTAACTCGTACTCTTATTCTGACCATAACACTAACCTAGGTCTAAACCTGACCCTAACACTAGACCAAAGAGTAACACTAGGCCTAACAGTAACCTTATACCTAAACCAGACCCTATCACTAGCGCTAGACCTAAACCTAATAATAAATCTAAACTTACCTTTATCTCTAAACCTAAACAAAAACCTAGTCTTAGCACTAACAATAACCCTTAACCTAATGTAAAGACTAACCCTACCCCTAGACATAATCACAGTCCCAATTCTGGCTTTAATCTTAACTATAACTCTAACCTGAATACTGACCCTGCCTTTAACACTAAACTTATCTCTAAACCTTACCCTAACCGAAAACCTAAACTTAACACTAGACATACACATAACTCTAACCCTACAAATAGCCCTAATCATAATTCTTGCTCTTACATTACGCATAGACCTAACTCTATGTGTGAACCTTACACAAAACGTAGAGCAAATTCTAGACCTAAATCTAGCCCTAAGCATAATCCCAACACTAACCCTAGCACTAACCCTAACCCTAAACCTAAACCTAACCCTAGCCTTAGTCTTAAACCTTACTCAAGCGTAACACTTACCATAAATATAAACTTAGACCTATACCTTACACTAAACCGTAACTCTAGCCCTAACACTAAACTTATATCCCTAAACCTAGCTCTAAAAACTACACATTACCTAACCCTACAACTAACTGTATTGATATCCCTAGACTTAACCCTAACCATAACCTTAACCCTAACCATAAAACTAACAATAGACCTAATTCTAAAACTGACACTCGCTATAGGCCTTACCCTAGCTCAAAGCCTAACCCGTACCATAAACCTAAATATAACCATAGCCTTAACATTAACCCTAAAACTAAATCAAACCCTAAAACTAAATCTAAACCTACATCTAACCATATCCATTACCCTCACCCTTATCCTAACCCTAATATAACCCTAGCCCTAACCTTAACTCTAACCCTATATCTATCATACTCCTGTCCCTAGACCTAAAGCTGAACCTAATCCTCAACATAACCCTAGCACTAACACTAGCTCAAACCCTAGCCCTTAAAATAAACATAACCCTAGCCCAAAACCTAACCCCAATCCTAGCCCTAATCCTAACCATAACCATAGCCCAAACTCTAGCTCTAATTCTATCCATTACCCTAAACATAACCCTAAAACTAATGCTAAACCTAGCCCTAACCCTAAGCCTAACCCTAACCCTACTCTATCCCTATCCCTGATTCTAACCTGAAGCCTCAACCTAGCCCTAACACTTATTCAATCCCTGACCCTTACCCTTAAACTAACCATAAGAAAATGATAAGGTTAACTGAACCCTAACCCTAACACTAGCTCTAATCCTAAACTTAAAACTAGACTTAAATTTAGCTCTAAACCCACCCATTATCCTAACCCTAACCATAAACATCATAATAACCTTAGCCTAAACCTAAACCTACTCTAACACTAACTTAAACCTAAACCTGGCACTAACCATAAACCTAACACTTGCTGTGGTCCTAACCCTAGCTCAAACTCTAACAATTATGCTAAACTTAACACTAACACTAGTCCTAAACCTAAACCTAACACTAACCCTAAACCGACATCTAAACCTGTCCATTACCTTAATCCTAATGATAACCCTAATCCTAACCCTAGACCTAATCCTAAACCTAACACTATCCTTAGAATTAACCCTAACTAAAACCCTAACCCATACCCTAAACCTAACCCTAGCCTTAACCCTAACCCTAACCCTAACTCTAGCCCTAATCCTAAACATAACCCTAGCCCTAATCTAGCTCTAAACCTATCCTTTACCCTAATGACAACCATAAACCTAATGCTAACCAGAGGCCTAACCCTAAACCTATTCATTACCCTAAACCTAACCTGAAGCCTAAACTTAACCTTATCCATTACCCTAACCCTAGCTCAAACCTAATGCTAATTTGAGCCATAACCCTAAACCTCAACCTAACCGAAACCAGAAACCTGACTCTGACTATTACAATACCCCTAGCTCTCAACTGGAACCTCACCCTAAACCTAACTCTGACACTAGAACTAGCCATAAAACTTACCCAAAAAAGATCCCTAACCATAACCCTAGACTTGTAATCACCCTAGCCCTCATTCTTGCAATAAGCCTAAAACAAACACAAGCCCTCATCCTAGCCCTATAACTAGCCTTGATTCTAACCCGAAAACTAACAATAGCCCTATCCCTAATTTTATCCCTTGCCCTCGTTCTGAACCGTGCTATATCCCCATCCCTTCCCCCAAATATAAACCTAACTCTAACTCTAGTCTTAACCCTTACACTAATCCTAGACCTGATCCTAGCCCTAATTTAGTCCTAACCCTACCACTAGCACTAAGACTAATTCTAACTCTCCCTATAGCCCTATTGCTATATCTAACCCTATCCCTTACCATAACCCTAACACTTGCCCTAACCTTAGACCTAACACTAGACCTGGCCCTATTCCTAGAACTAACCATAACTCTAAGTCCAAACCTAAATCTAAGCCTAAACCTCACACTAACAGTAGCCTTGTCAATAACATTAATCCTAAAACTAGCTGTAATCTAGTTCAAGCCCTAAAACAAAACCGAGCCATAGCACTACCCCTAACCCTTAACCTAAAGCAAACCTAATTGTACACCTAGCCCTAACCTTAGCCCTAATTCCAGTCCTAGCCTAAACCTACAACTAACCTTGAAACTGACTCTGACCTTACATTATCCTTAGCTCTAACACCACCCTAAAAGTATACCTAACCCTAGAACTAGAACTAGCCCTACCCGTAACCCTAAAAGTAGCCCTAATCATAACTCTAGTTCTTACATTAGCCATAACCTTAATCCTAGCCCTAACCTAACACAAAAGCTAGCACTGAACTGAGCCCTACACGTAATTTTAACCCTAACCTAATCCCTAGCACTAACCATTACCCTAAACTTAACCCTAGCCCTAAAACTGGCCCTAAACCTAAATCTAACCCTAGTCTTAATCCTAACCATATTCCTAGCCTTAACTCTAACTCTAACCCTATCCATTACCCTAAACATAACCCTAACCCTAATACTAACTCTAGGCCTAAACTTAACCCTAATCCTAAACCTAGACCTGACACTAACCCTAAGCATCACCCTAGCCATAACAATAGCTCAAACCCTAGGACTTACCCTAAAACTAACCCTAGCACTAACTCTAGTCCTAAATCTAACCATAGCCCTAATGCTAACCATAAGTCTATCCCTAAACCTACCCAGTACCCTAAACATAAGCCTAACCCAAACATAGCTCTAAACATAGCTCTAACCCCACCCATTACACGAACCCTAACTATCAATGTCATGATAACCCTAGCCCTAACCCTAAACCTACTCTAACCCTAACTGTAAACTTAACCCTAGTCCTAACCCTAAACCTACACTAACCCTAACTATAAACCTAACCCTAAACCTAACCATAAATGTAACCCTTGACATAGTCATAATCCTAGCTAAAACCCTAACAGTTATGCTAAACCTAATACTAACCCTAGTCCTAAACCTAAATCAAACCCTATCCATTTAGGCTTAATCCTAAACCTATCGCTAACACTAACCTTATCCTTACCTAAACCTAACCTGAGCACTAAACCTAACCCTATCAACTACTCTAATCCTAACCTTAACCCTAACCCTAATGCTAACTCAAACCCTAATACTAAACCAAAACCTAATTAAAACTCTGAGCAAGACACTGACTCTAATAACACACCTAGTTCTAAATCTGACCCTTACCCTAAACATAACCCTTAAACTAGACCTAGCCATAAAACTAACCCTAACAGTATACCTAACTGTAACCCTAGACCTGACATTAGCACCCTACTTAATTTTTGCCTTAAACCTAAAACAAACCCGAGCCCTCATCCTAGCCTGAAAACTAGCCCTAATCCTAACCCGAACACTAACTTTAGCCCAAACCCTAATTTCAACCCTCGCCCTAGTTCTGAACTTAGGTATAACCACATTCTTTCCCCTAACCATAAACCTAACACTATCACTAATACTAACACTAGCCCTTACCCTAGGCCTAATCCTAACACTAAACATTGCTCTAACCCTAGCCCTACTTTATTGCTAACTATAAACCTAACTCTAACCCTAGCCGCAAGACTAACCCTAACTCTAGCCCTAGACCTATTTCTAGTGCTAACCTTATCTATTGTCTATCCCTAACACTAGACCTAACATTTGTCTAACCCTAGCCCTAGTCCTAACCCGAGAACTAACCCTAACTCTAAATCTAACCCTAACGCTAAGCCTAAACCTCACCCTAATACTAGCCCTAACCCTAATTCTAAATTGAAATCTAGCCCTAACCCTAGCCATAGCCCACAAACAAAACTGAGCTATAGCCCTAATCTTAACCCTTAACCTAAACCAAATCCTAATGCTACACCTAGTCCTAACCCTATCCCTACAACTAATACTCAACCTGACTCTGACCCTAAAACTAACCCTACCTCTAAACATCACCCTAACCCTAAACCTAACACGAACACTAGACCTAGCCCTTATCCTAACTGTAAAGCTAATTTTTTTTATATTAGCCACAGCTCAAACTCTGACACAAAACCTAGCACTAATCTGAGACTGCACCCTAGCTTTAACCTTAATCCTAACTCTAACCCTAACACTAACCCAAAACCTAGCTCTAAACCAATACCTTACACTAAAACAGACTCTCACCCTAATGCTACCCTAGTTCTAAACCTAATCCTTAGCTGACACCAAACACTAACTCAAATACTAGTCCTAAACTTAGCCCTCATTCTATCTCTAACACGAACCAGAAGCCTAAGCCTAAACCTCACCCTTATTCTGACCCTAACACTAACACTAGGTCAAAGCCTGACCTTAACATTAAACCGAACCCTAACACTAGCCCTACCAGTAAACCTATACCTAAACCTAACCATAACAGTAGCACTAGACCTAAACTTAATCCTGAATATAGCCAGAGCTCTAGCCCTAGTCCTAAAAAATACCTATCCCTATCCCTAAAATAACCATTAACCTAACACAAAGGCTAACCCTAGCCCTAGACCTAACCCTAGTTCTAATTCCGGCCCTAACCATAAATCCAATGCTAACACGAACACTGATGCTTACCCTAACACAAACCCTCGCTCTAAACCTTATCCTAACCCAAAATTTAAACCTAACACTAGACATATCTATAACCATAACCCCCCAAAACTAGCCATAACCATTACCCTAGCTCTTATATTACCCATAGCCCTAACACTAGCCATAAACCTCATACAAAACCTAGCCCTAATACAAGCCCTAAACCTAGACCTAAGCATAACCTTAACCCTAACACTACCACAAACCCTAAACCTAATGTTTGCCATAGCCCTAACCCTAGCTCTAACTCTAACCCTTACTCTAAACATAACTCTAGCTCTAAACTTAAACCTAACTCTATCCCTAATCCTAAGTGTAACCATAGCCCAAATCCTAGCTCTAACTTTATCCATTACCTTTAACATATACCTAACCCTAATTCTAACCCTAGACCTAACCCTAGCCCTAACCCTAACCCTAACTCTAGCCCTGATTCTAACCCTAACCCTCACCCTATCCCTAACGCTAGCTCAAACCCTAACACTTACCCTAAATCAAACCCTAAAACTAACCCTAGGAGTAACCCAAACTATAGCCATAATCCTAAACTTAAACTAAGCTCTAACACTAGCACTAAACCAATTCATTACTCTAAAAATAAGCCTAAACAAAATGGTAACCCTAAGCCTAACCCTAACCCTATCACTAACAATAACCCTATACATTACTCTAAACCTAACCTGAACTGTAAACTTAACTCTATCCATTATTCTAACCCCGACCCTAAACCTAATGCTAATTTGAGCCCTAACTTTAAACCTTAACCCAAAACCAAACCCTAACCCATGTTCTGACCCTAATAATAACCTAGCTCTATTACTGACCCCTACGCTAAACCTAACCTTACACTAGACCTAGCCATTTAACTATCCCTAACACTATCCCTAACCATAACCCTAGACCTGACATTATCCTCGCCCTAATCCTAACACAAACCCTAAACCTCATCCTAGCCATAAACCTAGACTTAATCCTAACCCTCAACCTCACCCTCACCTAGCCCTATCCTAAATATAACCCTTGCCATAGCACTGAACCTAGCTATATAACCCCATCCCTTCCCCTAAAAGTAAACCTAACCCTAGCCCCAACCATAGGCCTAAACCTAACACTAATCATAGCACTAATCCTAGCCCTATTTGAACCCTAACCTTAACCCTACACTGAAATCTAGCCTGAAGACTAACTCTAACTCAAACCCTAGCCCTATTTTTAATTATAACCCTATTTGTTACCATAACCCTCACAATAGCCCTAAAATTAGCCCTAACACTAGCCATAGCCTTTACCCTAGATATAACCATAATTCTAAATTTAATCTTAATCTTAAACCAAAACCTCATTCTACAACTAGCTCTAACACTATTGCTAATCCTAAAACTAGCCCTAATCCAAGAACAGGCCTAAAACAAAACCGAGTCATTGCTCAAACACTAAACCTTAACCTATACTAAACCCTAACCCATAACTAGTCATAACCTGAGCTCTAATTCGAGTCTTAGGCCTAAAACTAACCCTCGTTCTGACTCATATCCAAACAAAAAACCTAGCTCTAAATATCACCATAACCCTAAAACTAATGCTAACACTAGACCTAGCCGAAACCCTAACCCTAAAATTAACTGTAATCATAACCCTAGTACTTACATTGGCCTTAGCCAAACCCTAGCCCTAACTTTAACACAAAAATAGCCCTAATCCAAGCCCTAACATTAGATTTAACCCTAACCTTAAAACTAACCCTAATCCTAACCCTAATTCTAGCCCTAACCCTAGCTCTAATCCTATCCATTACCCTAAGCTAAACCCTATTCATAATGCTAACTCTATTCCTAATCCTAATCCTCAGCCAAACCCATACAATAACCATATTATTAGTCCTAACACTAGCCCTCATTCTAGAACTAAACCTAACAAAAAACCTCACCCTAACCTTCACCTTTATTCTGACCCTAACACTAATTATAGGTTTAAACCTGACCCTAAACTGAAACCGAAACCAGAAACTAGCCCTACCAGTAAACTTATACCTAAACCTAATCCTAACAGTAGCCCTAGACCTAAACACAATTCTAAATCTAGCTGTTACTCTAACGTTTGACCTAAACAAAAACTAAGTTCTAGCACTAAAAATAACCCTTAACCTAAACCAAACACGAACTCTACCACTGTACCTAACCCTAGTCTTATTTTGGTTGCACTCTAACCCTAATTTTATCCTGAACACTTGCCCTAACACTAACATTAAACCTAGTTCTAAAACTGACCCTAACCCAAAACGTAAACCTAACACTACATATAAGTGTAACCCTAACCCTAAAACTAGCTCCAATCAGAACCCAAGAAGTTACATTACACATAGCACTAACCCTAGGCCTAAACCTAACACAAAACTTAAATAACCCTAACCCTAATCCAGGCCTAAACCTATCCTAGGTATAACCCTCACCCTAAACCTAACCCTAGTCCTAACCCTAACCATAACCCTCACCTTAGTACTAACCATAGCTCAAAGTCTAACCCTTAGCCTAAACATAACCCTGGCACTATACCTAACCATAACCCTAACCGTAGCCCTAATCCTAACCTTAACCCTAGACCTAACACTAGCTCTAACCCTAGCCATTACCCTAACTCTAACTCTAACCCTAATGATAACCCTATCACTAACCCTAACCAAAACCCTAACCCAAAACATAAACTTAACTCCTGACCTAACCTTAAACCTAAACCTTGCCATAGCCTTAACCCTAACTCAAATCCTTACCCTTACCCTAAAACCAACACTAAACCTAGTCCTAAATCTAAACTTAAACCTAAATCAAAACTTAACCATAAAGCTAAACTTACATCTAAACCAATTTATTACCCTAAACCTAATCCTAAACCTAATGAAAACCCTAGCCCTAACCCTAAACCTAACCCTGATCATAACACTGAACATAACCCTCATCCTAGACCTAACCCTAGCTCAAAACCTAAATTTTACCCTAAATATAAACCTAACCCTAACACTTAGCTAGAGTTACAAGCCCTAACACAAAACCTAACCTAACTCTAGCCCTTAGCCTAACCTAATCCTAGCCTTAACCATAGATCTAACCCTATATATTATCCTTATGATAACCCTAATCTTAATGTAAACCCTAGACATAACTCTAACCCTTTTGCTAACCATAAAGCTCTCCATTGCCCTAAACCTACCCTGAAACCTAAACCTAACCCAGTCAATTACCCTAACGCTAACTCTAATTCTAATGCTCATTTGAGCCCTATCCCAAAACCTTAACCTAAAACAAACCCTAACCCTTATCCTGACCCTAAAAATACACCTAGCTCTAAACCTGACCCTTACCCAAAGCCTAACACTTACACTAGACATAGACACAAACCTAACCCTAAATTTACCCCAAACTATAACACTAGACCTGACATTAGTCCTAGCCCTAATTCTAGACCTAACCCTCCAACAAAACCTAGCCCTCATCCTAGCGTTAATCTAGCCTTAATCATAACCTTAACCCTAACCCTAGCCTAACCCTAATTCTAACCCTCACTCTACCTCTAAATTTAGCTATAACCCCATACTTTACCCTAAAATTAACTATAACACTAGCCCTAACTCTAGGCCTAAGCTGAACACTAACCCTAGCACCAATCGTAGCCCTAGCTTAGCCCTATCCCTAAAACTAACCAAAACCATAGGCCTAAGACTAACTTTAATTCTCACCAAAGCCCTAGCCCTTTTTCTAACCCTATTTGTTACCGTTACTATAACCCTAGCCCTAACCCTTGCCCTATAGTTAGACCTAGCCCTAATCTTATATCTAATGCTGAATCCAAACCTAACACAAACCCAAAACCTAAGCTTACCACTAACACTAGCCCTAATCCTAATACTAATCTTATAACTAGTCAAAAGGCTAAACCTAAGATTAAAACAAAACTGAGCAACAGACCTAACCCTAAACTTTAACTTAAACCAAACCTTAACACTACACCTAGGCATAACCCAAGCCCTAATTCATGTCCTAACCCTAACATTAAAATCCTAACACTGACTCAAATCCTAACACTGACTCTAGCTCTACAGACCACCCTAAACTTAAACAAAACCCTAACAGTAACCCTAGCCTTAATTCAAGTCTTAACCCTAACCTTAAAGCCAACCCTGACCCTGACTGTTATCCTAATAGTCACCCTAGCTCTAAACACAGCCCTCACCTAAATCTGAACACTAACAGTAACCCTAGCCCTTATTTGTGTCCTAACCCTAACCCTAAAACTAACCCTGATGCTGACTCATATCCTAAGAATAATCCTAGCTCTAAATATTACCCTAACCTTAAACCTAAACCTAACACTAGACCTACCACAACCCTAAACCTAAAACTAACCATAATTGTAACCTTGGCTCTTACATTAGCCAGTGCCCAAATCTATCCATAACCCTAACACAAAAGCTATCCCTAATCCAAGCTCTAAACCTATATTTAACCCTAACGCTAACTCTAGCATTAACCCTAGCTCTAAGGCTATACCTTAATCTAAGAAAACCCTAACCATAATGGTAACCATAGCCCTATCTCTAATCCATAGGGTAACCAAAATCCTAACCCTATTAATTGTCCTATCCCTACTCATCATTCTAGCTCTAATCCTATCCCAAACCCTACATTAACCCTGACCCTTATTCTGACCTTTACACTAACCCTAGGTCTAAAACTGACCCTAACCCTAGACCAAACCCTAACACTATCCCTAGACCTAAATCAAATCTTAAATCTAGCCTTGACTCTAGCCCTAGACTTAAACATAAACATAGCCCTAGCCCTAACAATAATTCTTAACCTAACTCAAACTCTAACCATAACCCTAGACCTAAACATAGTCCCCATTCTGGCTGTAACTCTAACCCTAACTCTAACCCAAACACTGACCCTGCCTTTAGAGTAAACCTATCTCTAAACCTGATCCTACCCGAAAATCTAAATCTAACACTAGACCTAGACATAACCCTAACACTACAACATAACCCTAGCTCTTACATTACACATAGCCCTAACACTAGGCCTAATCCTAACACAAAACCTAGAGCTAATTCTAGGCCTAAATCAAGCCTTAAGCATAACCTTAACCCTAACCCTAGCCCTAACCCTAACCTAACCCTCGGCTTAGTCCTAATCCTAGCTCAAAGCCTAAACATTACTCTAAACATAAACCTACACCTATCCCTCAATCTAACAATAACCCTAGTCCTAATCCTAAATTTTCCCCTAGCCCTAAACCTAGCTCTAAACCTACCCATTACTCTAAACCTAAACCTAACCTTATTGATAATCCTTGACTTAATGCTAAACCTAAACCTAACTGGAAAAATAATCCTAGACCTAACCTTAAACTTCACACTGCCCTAGACCTAATCCTAGCTCAAAGCCTAACACTTATTATAAACCTAAACAATACCATAGCTCTAACTCTAAGCCTAAACCTCAATCTAACGTTAAACATAGTCCTAAATCTGTATCTAATCATATACATTACACTAACCCTAACCCTATCCCTAATGATGTCCCTAGCCCTAATCCTAACCCTAACCCTAAGAGTATTATAATCTTATCCCTAGAAGTAACCCTAAACCTAACCCTCACCCTAGCCCTAACCCTAGCTCAAAACTGAACCCATATGATAAACATAAACTTAAGCTTAACTCTAGTTTTAATCCTAAACCTTAGCATAATTCAAGACCTATTCTTAATCATTACCTAAGCCTAATCTTAGCTCTAATCCTTTCCATTATACTAACCATAACCCATACCCTAATGCGAACCCTAGGCCTAACCTTAACCCTATCACTAACCCTAACCCTATCAATTACCCTAAACCTAATGTAAACTCTAAACAAACCCTATCATTCCCCTAATTTACACCCTAGTGCTAATTCAAGCCCTAAACCTAAACCCTAACCTCAAATAAACTCTAACACTGACCCTGAACCTAATAAATCTCCTAGCTCTAAAGCTGATTTTAACACTAAAACTAACACCTTACACTACATCTAACCATAACCCTAATCCTAAAACTACCCCTAACCATAAGCTTAGACATGGCATTAGCCATAACCCTAATCCTAGCCCTAAACCAAACACAAACCCCAGCCCTTATCCTAGCTCTAAACTTAGCCTTAATCCTAACCCTAAACCATACTTTAGGCCTAACCCAAAAACTAACCCTAGCCCTAATCTTAGTCCTAATTTAGTACTATTCCTAACCCTAGTCCTAACCTTAGCCCAAAGACTAACTCTAACTCTCACTCTATCCCCATCCCTTGTTCTAAAGGTATCTATTACTGGAATCCTAATCCTAGCCTTAACACTATCGCTAACCCTAGCCCTATCATTAGTTCTAGGCCTAACCTAGATCTAATTTTAACTCTAAATCAAACTCTAACACAAAGCCTAACCCTAAACCAAAACCTAACTCTAAATATAACTTTAACCCTAGCCCTAAAACAAAACTGAGCCATAGTCCTAACCCTAACCCTTAACCTAAACCAAAACTTAACCCTAACCCTAACCTTAGATCTAATGCTAGTTTTAAGCTGAAAACTAGAACTAACACTGACCCTGACTCTGACCATAATAATAACCCTAGTCTAAACATCACCCTAACCTTAACCCTAAACATAACACTAGACATACCACTAACCCTAACCCTAAATTTAATCCTAATTATAACCCTGGTACTTACATTAGCCTTACCCCTAACCCTAGCACTAACTTAACCCAAAACCTAGCCCTAATCCAAGCCCTAACTCAAGTTTAACCTAACCCTAATCCTAAAACTCACCCTAATGAAAAAACATAACCCTAGCCTTAACCCTAGCTTTAAACCTATCCATTGCCATAACCATAACCTTAGGCATAAACTTAACCCTATCCCTAATCCTAAATCTATGCATTATTCTAAACCAAACCTAAACCCTAAACCTCTCCCTCTCATTACCCTAACACTAACCATAACACTAATTCGAGCCCTAACTTTAAACCTTAACCTATCCCAAATACAAACCCAGACCTTGACCCTAATAATAACCCTAGCTCTAAACCTGACCCTAACCCTAAACCTAAACCTTACATTATATGTAGCCATAAACCTAATGCTAAAACTATCTTTAACCATAACCCTAGATCTGATATTAGCCCTAGCCCTAATCCTAGCCCTAACCCTGAAATAAACCATAGCCCTCATCGTATCCTCAAACCTAGCCTTAATTATTACCCTAACCCTAACCATAGCCGTAATGCTAATTTTGACCCTTACCCTATCTCTATACCATTCCTTACCATATACTTAACACTAACCCTAACCCTAAAGCTAGGCCTAAGGTCAACACTAACCCTAGCCCTAATTCTAGCACTAATTTAAACCTATCCATAACCCTACCCTAACCCTAACCTAGCCCTATGACTAACTCTAACTCTCACACTAGCCCTATCCCTAATTCTAACTCTATCCATTACCCCAATCCTAAACTTAGCACAAAAACTAACCATAACCATTGCCAAATCCTTATTCCTAGTCCTTACTTTAGATCTAACCCTAACTCTAAATCTAACCCTAACCCTAAGCCTAAGTCTAACATTAACACTAGCCTTAGCCCTAATATTAATCATAAAACTAGCCATAACCCTAATACTTGCAGTAAAACAAAACCTAACAATAGCCCTAACACTAAACCTTAACTTAAACCAAACCTTAACATTACACCTAGACCTAACCCCAGCCCTAATTTGAGTCCTAATCTTAACCTTAATACAAACCCTGCTCTGACTCATATCCTAACACTCACCCTAGCTCTAAACACCACCCTAACCTTAAACTGAAGCCTTATAGTAACACTAGACTTAATTCAAGTTCTATCCCTAACATTAAAACTAAACCTGATCCTGACTATTATTAACCTAACACTAACATTAGCTCTAAATTTCACCCTAACCTTACCTAACCCTAACACTAGAGGTTTAACCCTAACCATAACACTAAAACTAACCCTAAAACCCTAGTTCTTACATTAGCCATTGCTGTAACCCTAGCCATAACCCTAACAAAAAATAGCCCTAATCTGAACCCTAAACCTAGCTTTAACCTTAAACCTAGCTCAAATCCTATCCCTTACCTATGCCAAACACTGAACCTAATGCTAATCCTTAACCTAACCCACACCCTAACCCTATTAATAGTCCTAAACCTAGTCCTCATTCTAGCTCTAACCATAACCCAAACCCTAATCCTAACCCTGATCCTTATTCTGACCCTAACAATAATCATAGGTCTAAAATTGAACTTAACCATAAATGAACTCTAACACTAGCCCTTCTGGTAAACTTATACCTAAACCTAACCCTCACAATAGCCCTAGACCTAAATTTAATCCTAATCTATCCATAACTCTAGCCCTATACCTAAAAAAACATAGCCCTAGCCCTAATAATAACCAAGCCTAAAACCAAACACTAACATTTTCCCTAGACTTAACCCTAGCCCTAATTCATGCTTTCCCATTAACCATAACCAAAAACTGAACACTGACCCTGACACTAACACTAACCCTAGCTCTAAACATCACCCTAACCCTAAACCTAAAACTATACTTAGCTCTAACATTAACCCTAAAACTAGCCCTAATCAGAACAAAGTTCTTGCATTTGCAAAACCTAGCACTAACCCAAGTCCTACCCTAGCTTTAACCCTAAAGCTAACCATAACCCTACCTTTAGCCCTAAATCTAAACCTAATCCTAAACCTAGACCTAAACCTAAGCATAACACTAGCCCTATCACTAGCTCAAACCTTATCAATTACACTAATGATAACCCTAATGCTTCTGCTAACCCTAGGCCAAACCCTAATCCTATCCCTAGCCATAACCCTATCCATTACCTTACACTCAACCTGAACTCTACACCTAAAACTATCATTAACCTATCGCTAATGGTAATGAAAACTTGAGCCTTAACTCTAAACCTTAATCTAATAAAAACCCTAACCCTGATGATGATCCTAATAATACCCATAGCTCCAAACCTCACTCTAACAAGAAATCTGACCCTTACAATAGACCTAGCTATAAATCTAACCCTAAAACTCTCCCTAAGTGTAACCCTAGACATGACATTAGCCCTAGCTCTTATCCTAGTCCTAATCCTAACACAAACCTTAGGCCACATCCTAGCCATAAACCTTGTCTTAATAATAAACCTAACCCTAAACTTAACCCTAATTCTAATCCTCACCCTAGTCTTAAAAGTAGCTATAATCCCATCCCTTAACCTAAACCTAACCCTAACACTAACACTAACCTTAGCCCTAAACCTAGGACTAACCCTAACATTAACCCTAGTCCTAATCCCAGCTCTAATTTAGCCCTATCCCTAACCCAACCGTAACCCTAGCTGTAAGACTAAGTCAAACTCTTGCCATAGCCTTATACCTAGTTCTAAACCTATCACTTACCATAACCCTAAACCTAGCCCTAAAGTTAGTCCTAATCCTAGCCCTATCCTTGGCCCTAGATCAAAGCCTATATCTAAACCTTTGATCTAAACCTAACTCTAAATCTAAACCTAAACCTAAGCCTAAACCTCACCCTAACACTAGCCCTAATCCTAACATTAATCCTAAAACTAGCCCAAACTCTACCCCTAGCCCTAAAACAAAACCAAATCAAAATCCTAACCCTAACACTTAACCTAAACCAAACCCTAACCCTACACCTAGCCCTAATACTATCACTAATTCTAGTCCTAACCCTAACCTGAAAACTAATCTGGACCCTGACTCTGACCCTAACATTAAACCTAGCTCTAAATATCATCATAACCATAAACTTAAATCTGACACTAGACGTAGCCCTAACCCTGACCCTATCACTAGCTCTAATTAAAACGCTACATTGTTCATTAGCCATAGCCTTAACCCTAGCCTTAACCTAACCCCAAACCTAGCCTTAATCCAAGTCCTAAATTTAGTTTTTTTTTTAATATTTATTTTTTAGTTTTCGGTAGACACAACATCTTTATTTTATTGGTGTGTGGTGTTGAGGATCGAACCCAGAGCCCTGTGCATGCCAGGTGAGCACACTACTTTTTGAGCCACATCCCCAGTCGCTAAACATAGCTTTAACCCTAAACGTAAATCTAATTCTAACCCAAACAAAAGCCCTAATTTTATACATAACCCTACCCCTAATCTTAGGTCTAACCCTATCCATTACCCTAATGATAACTCATTATGCTAACCCTAGGCCTAACCCTAACCGGATTCATTACACTAAACCACACCTAAAACCTAACACTAACCCAAAAAAAAGCCCTAATTCTATACATAACCCTATCCCTAATCTTAGGTCTAACCCTATCCATTACCCTAATGATAACCTATATACTAACCTTAGGCCTAACCCTAACCCTATCCATTACACTAAACCACACCTAAACCCTAAACCTAACCCTTTCATTACCTTAACCCGAAACCATAATGATAATTCAAGCCTGAAACCTAAACCCTAACCTGACCCAAACCCTCACCTTGATCCTGAACACAATAATAACCCTAGCTATAAAACTGACCCTTAATATAAACCTAACCCCTACACTGGACCCAGCCATAAACCTAACACTAAATCTATCCCTAACTGTAACCCTAGACCTGACATTAGCCCTAGCCCTAATACTAGCCCTACCCTAACACAAACATTAACCCTCATCCTAGCCCTAAACCTAGCTTTAATCATAAACCTAAACCTAACCCTTGCCCTACACCTCAATCTAGCTATAACCCAATACCTTACCCTAAATGTAATCCTAACTCTAACCCTAACCCAAGACCTAATCCTAACACTAACACTAGCCCTAATTTAGCCCTATCCCTAACCCTAACCCTAACCCTAATCCCAGCCCTAAGACTAACTCTAACTCTCATACTTGCCGTATCACTAGTTCTAACCCTATCCCTTACCATAATCCTAAACCTAACCCAAACTTTAGTCCTAACCCTTGCCCTATCCTTAGCCCTATTCCTAACCATACATCAAAACCTAACTCTAAATCTAACCAGAAGCCTAAGCCTAGCCATTATAAATACATTTATATTTAGACTCTGTGTCTACAGATGTTTGCTTCAATTATTATTTAGAATATAGTCATTAGTTTCATAAAAGTCATACCATTTCTGGTGGTTTATAGAGAACTGAGGGTCAGGGGTAAGATGCTATGTTAAGGGGGAAAGGAATGAGGGTATGTGATTAATCTAACAACAACTTTGGAGGAGAACTCTAATGAATAGACAGGGGGAATTTACAGAAGAAGGTATAAATTCAAACTCCTTATTCATAAAATTACCCTATGTATAAATAGTAAAATTTAGGAGGCTGAAAGTGGGACAGAGGGAGAAAGAAAAAAGGAGAAAAAATAACAAGGAAAGAAAGTAGGAGAGGGAGAAAGAAAATAAGAGCAAATCAAGAGGTGGTGGGGTGGGGCCTGTGCAATTCCTCTATATTATACAATTTTAGTGATTCAGTTCTTAAAGTCCAATTTCATGGAAAGTTTTTGGTTTCACATATGTCGAGGTTGTGAGGACCAGAGTGGGAAGGGTAGAGGAGAATGAAGATGAGAAGAGCAAGAAAAGTAAGAAAGAAAAAAAGTCTCTCAGAATTCTGTTTTCTTTTCTTTCAGTAGGTGGAGTTGTCGATTTTTAGCTTGAGTCTCTGTGCTCAGGGTGTTGGAGGTAGCCATGGTGAGAGGGCTTTAGTTTCTACCCAGGAGCCTCCCTACTCTTAGTCTCTGAATTGGAAACCAGGTGCCTGAACAGTTGCTGTTCCTCATTGATAGCTACACCCCCAAAAAGCTTGTGAGTAAAAGCGTGAGTAATCACAGCTGGAGGTAGGGGAGTTGGAAACCTGGTACCTGATAAGCTGCAGAACCAAGCTCCTAGCCATGCCCACTGATAGATAGCGGGTAAGGTTTTGCAAGATGGATTTCATCTATTACCCATGTATGGTGTTTGGTGAAGTGGGTGGTTCTGGAGTGACCTTGTGTTTGGTCTGGTGACCCTCAAGCAAAGCCTCTCTGTTCTGTGCTGTCTTCCATCTGTGCAGAGAGTGCCTTTGCGGCTGAGACTGCTGTCTGCATCCAGAGAAACTGGGCAGCCAAGCCTTTCATCTGCACTGAGGGCATCAATGAGGCCCTAGTTTTCTTCAAATTTCTATGATACTGGGCAGGATTCATCTTTTACTTGGGTTTGTGCCTTGTCGGTTCAATGGTTCGCTGTCAGGAACAGTTTGTATTTTAAGGTTTCACTTTATCTTGACTTCAATGGATTAGGGTTAGGGTTAGAGCTATGGCTCGGTTTTTTTCAGGGCTAAGGCTAGGGTTAGGGATAGATTTTGAATTAGTGTTAGGGTTAGGGCTAGTATTAGCGTGAGGTTTAGGCTTAGGTTAGTGTTAGATTTAGAGTTAGGGTTAGATACAGTGTTAGGATTAGGGCTAGGGTTAGTGTTATGGTAAGGGATAGGGTCAGAACTATGGAAATGGCTAGGACAAGAGTTAAATTTAGATTTAGAAATAAGCTTAGGGTTAGAGTTAGGGTTAAAGCTAAAATAGGGCTAGGATTAGGGCTAGAGTTTGTTTTAGGGTTAGGCCTAGGGGTAGGGCTAGGTTTAGGATTAGCATGGGGTTAGGATTAAGTTTAGGTAAATGGGTGGGTTTATAGCTAGCTTTAGGGCTAGTGAGAGGATTAGAATTAGGATTAGGGCTAGGGTTAGTGTTTATGTTAGGATTAAGGCTAGATTTAGGGATAGGGTTTCTTTTATGTTCAGGGCTAGAACTAGGGCTAGGGCTAATTTCAAGTCTAGGGTTATGATTAAGGATAGTTTTAGGGTTAGGTTATGGCTAGGTCTAGTGTCAGAGCTATGTTTAGGGTAAGGGTCAGGTTTAGAGTTAGGGATATTATTAGGTTTAAGGTCAGAGTTAGCATTTGGTTTTGGTCAAAGTTTAGGTTTAGGGCATGAATTAGTGTTAGGTTTATGATTAGGGTTTGGGTAAGAGATAGGGTTAGTTTTAGGTTTCAATTAAGGTTTAGGGTAATGGATGGGTTAGGTTTAGCAATAGGGTTAAGGGTAGCATTAGTTTAGGATTATGTTTAGTATAATGGATAGATTAAGAGCTAGTGTTAGGGCTAGGTTATGATTTGGATTAAGTCTAAAATTAGAGTTTGGGTTTGGGGTAGGCCTAGGGTTTGGTTTACGGTAAGTGTTAGGTTTAGGGCTAGGGTTATGGTTAGGTTAGGGTAAGGGTTACTGTTTGAGCTAGTGTAGTGGCTAGGGCAAGGTTTAGTTTTTCATTCAGGTCTAGGGATATATTTATGGTTAGGATTTGGTTGGGGTTCATGTTATGGCTAGAGTTTTCATTACAGTTAGGGTTAGGTTTAGGGTAATGGATAATGTTAGATTTAGGGTTAGGGTTAGGATTAGGGTATGGATTTGGGCTAGTCTTAAGATTGGGTTTAGTATAAGGCTTAATATTTCTGCTAGGGTTAGAGCTATGGTGAGGTTTAAGTTTATTGATAGGTTTTGGGATGTGTTTATGTTTAGAGTTAGGTTTAGTGTTAGGGATTGGGTTATAATTAGGGTAGTTGACAGGGTTTGAACTAAATTTAGAGCTAGGATTGAGGTTAGGATAAGAGCTAGGGTTAGGGTTATGGTTTAAGATAGGGCTAGGGTAATGTTTACGATAAGGGTTTGGCTTTGATCTAGGATGAGGTCTAAGGCAAGTGTTAGTTTTAGGGTTAGTGTTAGGGCTAGGGTTATGGTTAAGGTTATGCTTAGGGCTAAGTTTTGGCCTAGGATTATGGCTAGGTTTGTGTTAGGTTTAGGGCTTGTGTTAGGACTATGGTTAGGTTTAGGGCTACTGTTAGGGTTAAGATTAGGTTTAAAATAGGGTTAGGGCAAGAGTTATGTTTAGGGCTAGTATTAGGGTTAGGGTTAGGGTTAGTTCTAGTGTTAGGACTAGGTTTTGGGTTAGGGTCAGGTTTAGAGATAAGTTAATGTTAGGGTCAGGGTCAGTGTTCCGGATAGGATTAGGGTTACTGTTAGAGCCATAATTAGGACTAGTTTTAGATATATGGGTAAAGTAAGTGTTTAGTTTAGGTTAAGGGTTATTGTTAGGGCTAGAGCTAGGATTTTGTTTAGGTCTAGGGCTAGAATTATAGCTATATTTAGGATTAGTTTTGGGTCTAGATCTGTTAGGGTTAGGTATATGTATAGTCTTACTGGTAAGGCTAGTGTTAGGGTTTGGTTATGGTTAGGGTCAGGTTTAGAAGTAGGGTGACTGTTAGGATCAGAATAAATGTCAGGTTTAGTTTTATAACTAGAATGAGGGCTAGGGTTAGGACTAGTAATACTGTTAGTGTTTAATTTAGGCTAAAGATTAGGTTTGGATTAGGGTTAGTATTTGGTTTAGGGTTTGGCTTAGGGTAAGGGATATGATTAGAGCTAGGGTTAGGGCTCAGGTTAGAATTAGGGTTAGGGCTAGTGTTAGTGTTAAGATTAGGGTTTAAGTTAGGGTTAAAACTAGAATTAGGGGTAGGATTTTTTGAGGGTTAGAGCTAGGGTTATGACAACGACTAATATATGAACTAGGGTTACAATTAGGGCTAGTTTTAGGGTTAGGGTTAAGACTGGGTCTGGAGTTAGGGTTAATTTAAGGATAGGCTGATGTTTAGAACTAGGATTAGTGTTAGGATCAGTGTCAGGATCAGGGTTATTTTTAGAGTTAGGTTTAGGGCTATGTGTAGGTTTATTGTTTGGTTTAGGTTAAGGGTTAGTGTTAGGATATGGCTTGGTGTTGTTTTAAGGTTAGGGCTATGGGTAAGGGAATTATTAGGATTAGCATTATTGTTAGGGTTAGGGTTTGGGTTAGGGTTAGGTTAAGGCTAGTGTTAAGGTTTGGTTTAGGATTATGGTTATGGTTAAATTTAGAGTTAGGTTTAAATTTAGAGTTAGGTTTAGATCTATGTTTGGGCTAGGGCTAAGCATAGAACTAGGGCTAGGGCTAGGGCAAGAGTTAGAGTTAGGCTTAAGGCTAGGTATTTGGTTAGGATAGGAATAAATTAGGGTTAGTGCTCTGCTTAGTTTAAGGGTTAGGCCTAGGTTTAGGGCAAGGTTATGGTTAGGTTTAAGATTATATTTAGGTTTAGGGTTATGGTTAGGTTTAGGGTAAGGGATGGGGTTATACCTAGGTTTAGAGCTAGGGCATGGGTTAGAATTACGGTTAATCCTTGGGTTATGGTTTGAGTTAGAATTAAGGCTAGGTTTAGGGCTAGGGTTAGGGCTAGGTTTTATTTCATGTCCAGCTTTACAGTTAAAGATAGTTTTAATGTTAGGTTGGACGTAGTGTAAGGGTTAGGTTTAGGGTTAAGGTCAGGTTTAGAGCTAAGGGTATTGTTTGGGTCATGGTCATGATTAGTGTTTGGGATAGGTTAAGGTTTAAATTTAGGGCTCAAATTAGCATAGGTTTAGGATTAGGGTAATAATATAGTTAGGTTTACGTTTCAAGTTAGGTTTAGGGTTTGGATTAGAAATATGGTAAGGTTTAGGCCTAGGGTTAGCATTAGGGTTAGAATTATGGTTAGGGTAATGGATAGGGTTAGAGCTAGGTTTAGAGCTAAGGATATGGTTATTATTAGTGCTAGGTTTAGGGTTACAGTTAGGGTTAGGGTTAAACCTCGGTTTAGGGATCAGATTAGGCTAGGTTTTGGGTTAAGTTAGGGCTAGGGTTAGGGTTATGGCTGATGTAAGTACTAGGGTTACAATTAGGGCTAGTTTCAGGGTTAGTGTTACGGCTAGGTCTAGTGTTATGTTTAGGGTGATATTTAAAGCTAAGGTTAATGTTAGTGTCAGAATCATGTTTAGGGTTAGTTTTAGGGTTCTGCTTAAAACTCGAATTAGGGCTGGGTTAGGGCTAGGTGCAGGTTTTGGGTTTGGTTTAGGTTAAGGGTTAGGGTTAGGGCTATGGCTCAGTTTTGTATTAGGGGTAGGGCAAGAGTTAGGGCTAGTTTTAAGAGTAGCATTAGGGTTATGGTTATGGTTAGGGTTAGACTTAGGGTTAGTGTTAGGTTTAGGCTTAGGCTTTGCATTAGAGTTAGATTTAGAGTTGATGTTAGATCTAGGGTTAGGGCTATGGCTAAGGAAATGGCTAGGGTTAGTACTTTGTTGAGGGCTAGGTTTAGAGTTCCAGTAAGGGATAGGGTTAGAACTAGTTTTAGGGCTCAAGAAAGAATTAGACTTAGTTTTACAGTTAGGGTTATGGTTAGGGTTAGGGATAGGGCTAAGTTAATTCTAATATTAGGAATAGGGTTGGTTGTAAGTTATGCCTAGGTTTAAGGATTGGGTTATGATTAACACTATGTTTAGTGCTAATATGGGATAGGGTTCTTGTTCGGGTTAGGGCTAGGATTACATTTAGGGCTAATGTCAGGTCTAGGATTATGGTTATGGATAGTTTTAGGGTTAGGCTTTGGCTATGTCTAATGTAAGGATTAGGTTTAGCTTATAATTAGGGGAATTTTTAGGGTCAGTTTCATGGTTAGGGTTTCTTTAAGGTTTGAGTTTAGCGTTAGTGCTCAAATTAGCATTAGGGTTACGTTTAGGGTAATGATAGGGTTAGATTTAGTGTTCATGTTAGGTTTAGGGTAATTGATAGCTTTGGGGTTATTGATAGGTTTAGGATTAGGCCTAGGGTTAGCAATAGGGAAAGGGTTATGTTTAGGGTAATGGATACAGTTAGAGTTAAGTTTAGTGCTAGGGTTATGGTTAGAATTATGTCTTGAGATAGGTTTAGGCCTAGCATTAGCATTAGGATATGGGTTATGAATAGGGTAATGGATACAGTTAGAGCTAAGGTTATAGCTAGACTTATGGTTAGAATTCAGTCTTGAGTTACTATTAAGGTATGGTTTAGAACTAGATTTATGGTTAGTGTTATGTTTAGTGTAAGAGTTAGGTTCTGAGCTATGATTAGTGTTAGAGCAAGGGTTAGGTTCAGGGTTATGTTTACGGATAGGATTACGGTAGGTTTAGGGTGAGAGGGTTAGGGGAATGGTTATAATTAAGTTTAGTTTTAGGGTTAGGGTAATAAATATGTTTAGATATAGGTTTAGAGTTAGGGACAGGGCTAGATTTAAGTTTAGGGTTAGGGTTAGGTCTATGGTTATATTTAGGTTTTTGGTAAGGGTTAGGGTTTCATTTATGGTTAGAGCTATAGCGAATATTAGTTTAGGGTTAAGTCTAGGGTTAGTTTTCTGTTTAGGGTTAGGATTAGGTAAGGGTTAAGGCTAAGTTTACAACTAGGTTTATGGTTAGGTTTAGGGTAATAGGTAAGTTTATAGCTAGGGTTAGGGCTTGTGTTAAGGTAAGGATTAGGACTAGTTTTAGGGTTAGATTAAGGGATACTTCTAGGTTTATATTTATAGTAAGGGTTAGGTTTTGATCTAGGTTTAGGACTAAGGCGAGGGTTAGGTTTGATTTAGGGCTAGGGTTAGTGTTAGGGTTATGCTTAGGGCTAAGTTTAGGCCTAGGATTAGCTATAGGTTTTTTTGTTAACTTTACACCTAGGGTTAAAGCTGAGGTTAATGTAAGAGCTAGCATTATGTTTAGAGCTAGTTTTAGAATTAGGGTTATGCCAAGATCTAGTGTTAGGTTTTGATTTTCAGTTAAGGTCAGGTTTAGAAGTAGGTTTACTGTTAAATGCAGTGTCAGTATTTGGGTTAGAGTTCAAGTTAGGGTTACAGCCAGAATTAGGAGTAGGTTTAGGTCTAGGGGTAGGATTAGTGTTTGTGTTTGAAATAGGTTATTTTTAGCCCTAGGACTAGGTTTTTGTTTAGGTCTAGGCCTAGAGGTAAGGCTAGATTTAGGATTAGGTTTTGGTCCAGTGATAGTGTCAGGTTTTAGTCTAGTGTTAGGTTAGGGTCAAGTTTAGAACTATGGTTTGTGTTAGGGTCAGAATAATTGTCTGGGTTAGTGTAAGGGTTTTGGATAGGATTAGAGCTAGAATGAGAGCTACGGTCAGGATTATTAATAGGGTTCGGATTTTGGGTAGCATAAGGATTAGGGATAGATCTAGGTTTACCATTAGGGTTACGGTTTCACTTAGGGTATAGGAGAGTTAGAGCTAGGTTTAGGGCTAGAGTTAGGGTATGGTTAGGGTTAAAATTAGGTTTAGGGTTTGGATTAGGGCTAATTTTGTGTTAGGTTTAGGACTAGGATTAGGAAAATCACTAATATAAAAACTAGGGTTACAATTAGGGTTAGGCTTAGGGGCAGTTTTAGTGTTAGGGTTAAGTTTAAGTTTAGGGTGATATTTAGATCTAGGGTTAATTTTAGGATATGAATCAGGGTCAGGTTTAGTGTTAGGACTCACATACGGGCTAGGGTTACTGTTACGTTTTGGTTTAAGTTTAGGATGGTGTTTCAATCTAGGGTGAGTTTAGTATATGAGTCCGTGTCAGTTATACTTTTAAGGTTAGTGTTAGGACTCGAATTAAGGATATGGTTAGGCCTAGGTGTAGTGTTAGGGTTTGGTTTAAGTTAGGTTTAAAGTTCGGGCTATTGCTCGGTTTTGTTTTACTGCTAGTGGTATAGTTAGGGCTAGTTTTATGATGAGCGTTAGGATTAGGTTTAGTGTTAGTATGAGGCTTAGGTTTAGGTTTAGGGTTAGGACTAAGGATTGGGCAAGGGTTAGGGCTAGGGTTAGAAATATGGTAAGGGCTAGGATTAGAACTAGTGATAGGGCTAGTGTGAGAATTATTGTTAGTCTTAGGGCTAAGGTTAGGTTTAGGGTTAGGAATAGGGCTAAATTAGGGCTAGGATTAAGTATATGGTTAGTGTTCAGTTTAAGCATAGAATTAGGGTTAGATTTAGGATTTAGTTTTTAGGGTAAGGGGTGGTGTTATTCTAGTTTAGAGGGAGGGTGATGTTTAGAATAAGGGTTAGGATTAGGGTTATGATTAAGGCTAGGTTTAGAGCTAGGATGAGTTCTAGGGTTTGTGTTAAGGTTAGGGCTAGGATTAGATGGATGGCTAATTTCAAGTCTAGAATTATGTTTAAAGATAGTTTCAGGTTTGGGATTCTGGGTACATCTAGTGTAAGGTTTATGTTTAGGGTTAGGGTCAGGTTTAGGACTAGGGGTATTATTAAGGTGAAGATCTAGGTTAGGATTTGGAACAGGTTAAGGCATAAAGTTAGGGATTGAATTAACATTAGCGTAAGGGTTTGTGTAATGATAGGCTTAGAATTAGTGTTCATGTTAGGTTTAGGGAAATGGATAGGGATAAGATTAGAGATAGGGTTAAGTTTAGGCTAGGGTTAGCATTAGTGTTAGGGTTATTGCTATGGTAATGTATAGGGTTATGGCTAGTGTTATGGTTATGATTAGGGCTAGGGCTAAGTTTAGGGTTATGGTTAGGGTTAAAGCTCGAGTTAGGGCTCGGATTAGGGCTGGGATTTGGGTTAAGTTAGTGCTAGGGTTAGGATTACAGCTAATGTAAGTAAAAGGGTTATGAATAGGGCTAATTTTAGGGTTAAGATCAGGGCTAGGTTTAGTGTTAGGATTGGTGTTAGGATTAGAGTGATGTTTAGAGCTAGGATTAGTGTTAGTGTCAGAGTCAGTGTCAGGTTTAGTTTCAGGGTTTGGCTTAAAACTCAAATTAGGGCTAGGGTTAGGGGTAGGTGTATGGTTAGGATTTGGTTTACTTTAAGGGTTAGGGATAGAGCTTATGGCTTCATTTTTTTTTTAGGGCTAGGGCTAGGATTATGGCTAGTTTTAGGATCAGTGTTAGGGTTAGGCTTAGGCTTTGGGTCAGGGTCAGATGTAGGGATAAATTATGATCTAAGGTTAGTGCTTGTCTATGGATAGGGCAAAGTTTAGGACTAAGTTTAGGGCTAGGGTTATGGTTATGTTAAGGGATAGGGTTAGAACTAGTGATAGGGCTAGTTTGAGAGTTAGATTTATTCTTAGGTCTAGGATTATGGTTAGGTTTAAAGATAGGGTGAAATTATTGCTAAGATTAGGGCTAGTGTTAGTATTGGGGTTAGAGCTAGGTTTAGGTTTAGGGTTAGGGTTAATCTAGGTTTAGGGCTAGGGTAAGGGCTGGGTTTTTTATTAGTGTTAGGACTATGATTAGGGCTAGGACTAATGTCAGGCGTGTGATTACAGATGATGAGAGGACAGTTTTAGGATTAGGTTTATGGCGAGGTCTAGTTTTAGGGTTAGGTTTAGAGTTAAGGGTCAGGTTTAGAGCTAGGGGAATTATTAGGGTCAGGATCAGGTTAGAGTTTGGTTGAGGTTAGGGTTTAGGGTTAGGGCTCAAATAAGCATTAGGGTCAGGGTTAGGGTAATGATAGGTTTTTGTTTAGGGTTCAGGTTATGTTTACGGTAATTGATAGGGTTGGGTTTAGTGATACGGTTTTTGTTAGGCCTATAGTTAGCATTAGGGTAAAGGAAATAGTTAGGATAATTAATAGGGTTAGAGCTAAGTTTAGGGCTAGGGTTATGGTCAGGAATAGGTGTTGAATTAGGGTTAGGGTTAGAACTAGGGTTAGTGTTGGGTTTATGTTTAGCATAATGGTTAGGTTTTGAGCTAGGGTTAGGGCTAGGGCGAGGGTTAGGTTTAGTGTTAGGTTTAGGGATAAGATTAGAGTATGGTTAGGGTTAGGATTGGATTAGGGCTAACATCATTATTAGGGGTAGGGTTAGGGTTAGAGTAATGGATATGGTAAGATGTAGGCATAGGGTTACGTTTAGTGTTAGATTGAGGTTAGGTTTAGGGTTAGTTCTATGTTTATGTTTAGGTTTATGGTAAGGGTTAGGGTTTGAGCTAAAGTTAGGTCTATGGCAAATGTGAAGTTTAGGATTAGGTCTAGTGTTAGTTTTCTGGTTAGGTTTAGGGTCAGTGTTAGGCCTAGTGTTATCAATAGTTTAGGGTTGTTTTAGGGTAATTGGTAGGTTTCAAGCTGGGTTTAGGGCTAGGGTTATGTTTAGGATTAGGGCTAGTGTTAGGAGTATATATAGGGATAGGTGTAGGTTTATGTTTAGAATGAGGTTCAGGCTTTGAGCTAGGGTTAGGACTAATCAAGTGTTAGGTTAGGATTAGGGTTAGGGTTATGCTTAGGCCTAGGATTAGGTCTAGGTTTTGTTTCAGGTTTATTTCTAGGGTTAGGGCTGTGGGTAATGTAAGAGCTAGGGTTATGATTAGGGGTAGTTTGAAGGTTAGGAATTTGGCTATGTCTAGTGTTGGTTTTAGATTTTTGGTTAGGGCAAGGTTTAGAGGTAGGTTTACTTTTTAAGGCAGGGTCAGTGTCTGGGTTCAAGTTAGAGTTAGGGTAACAGCCAGAATTAGAACTAGGTTTAGGTCTAGGGGTAGGGTCAGTGTTTGTGTTAGGTTAAGGGTTACTTTAAGGGCTAGGGAGAGGTTTTTGTTTAGGTCTAGGGCTAGAGTTAAGGCTAGATTTAGGATTTGATTTAGATCTAGGGCTAATGTCATGGTTTGGTCTAGGGTTAGGACCAGGTTTAGAACTAGGGTTAGTGTTAGGGTCAAAATAATGGTCAGGGTTAACCTTAGACTTTGGTTAGAGATAGAGTGAGGGTAGGCTTATTACTATTAATAGGTTTAAGGCTTTGATTAGCTTAAGGATTAAGGATAGGTCTCGTGTTACCATTAGGGTTAGGGTTTTGCTTTGGGTAAGGGGTATGCTTAGAGCTAGGGTTAAGGCTTGAGTTAGGGTTAGGGTTAAATCTAGGTTTATGGCTCAGATTAGGGCTAATTTTTGTGTTAGGGTTAGAGATAATGTTATGGCAATGGATAATGTAAAAACTAGGATACAATTAGAGTTAGGGGTAGGGGTAGGTCTAGTGTTAGGGTTAGGTTTAATGTTTGGGTAATATTTATAGCTAGGTTAGTATTAGCATATGATTCAGAGATAGTCTTATTTTTAGGGTTAGAGTTAGGACTCAAATAAGGACTAGGATTACGTTTAGAATTCAGTTTAAGGTGAGGGCGGTCTTTAGAGCTAGGGTGACTGTTAGAATATGAGTCAGCATCAGAGTTAGTTTTAAGGTTAGGGTTATGACTCGAATTATGGCTAGAGTTACTGTTAGGGTTCTGTTTAAGTTTAGGGTGTTGTTTAGACCTAGGGTGAGTGTTAGGATATGATTCAAGGTCAGGGTTAGTTTAAGGTTATGGTTAGGACTTGAATTAGTGCTAGGGTTAGGTCTAGGTGTAGTGCTGGGTTTTGGTTTAAGTTAAGATTTAAGATTAGGACTATTGCTCAGTTTTTTTAGAAAGAGAGAGAGATCATTTTTTTAATTTTTTTTTATTTTTTTTTTAGTTTTTGGTGGACATAACATCTTTTTAAAAAATTATATTCTTATTGTTGCTGAAGATCGAACTCACCACCCCACACATGCATGTCAAATGCGCTATCGCTTGAGCCATCCTCAGCCCCTATTGCTAAGTTTTGTTTTACTCCTAGGTTATATGATTAGCATTAAAATTAGGCCTAGTATTTGTGTTAGGCTTAGGCTTAGCAATAGGTTAGGACTTGGAGTTAGGTTTAGATCTAGGGTTAGGGTGAGGTCTTAGGATAGGGCAAGGGTTAGGGCTAGGTTTAGTGTTATGGTAAATGATAGGAATAGAACTAGGGATAAGGCTAGGGTGAGAGTTAGAGTTAGTCTTAGGGCTAGGGTTATGGTTAGTTTTAGGGATAGGGTTAAATTAGGGCAAGGATTAGAAATAGGATTAGTGTTCAGCTTAGGCCTGGCATAAGGCTAGGTATAGGGTTAAGTTTAGCAAAAGGGATGTTATATAGCTAGGTTTAAAGGTAGAGTGAGGGTTAGAATTAGGATTAGGGCTAGGGTTAGGGTTGGGGTTATGATTCAGGTTAGGTTTACGGCTGGGGTTTGTTGTAGGGTTAGGTCTAGAATTATGTCTAGGAATAATGTCAGGTCTAGTTTACAGTTTGGAGTAGATTTAGGAATAGGTCTATGCCTTAGTCTAGTGTAAATGTTAAGTTTAGTGTAAGGGTCACTTTTAGAGCTAGGGGTATTTTTAGGTTCAGGGTCAGGGTTATGGTTTGTATTTAGGGATAGTGCTCAAATGAGCATTAGGTTTAGAGTTAGGATTAGGGTAATGAATAAGGTTAGGTTTAGCGTTCAGGGTATGTTTATGGTAATGGAGAGATTTAGAGTTTGTGATAGGGTTAGGGTTAGTCCTAGGGTTAGCATTAGGAATAGGGTTATCAAAAGGGTAATGTATAAGGTTAGGGTTAGGGTTAGGGTTAGGGCTAGGGTTAAGGTTATTGTTAGGGATAAGGCTAGGTTTAGGTGTAGGCCAAAGGTTAGGCTTTGAGGTATGGTTAGGTCTAAGGTGAGGATAAGGCTTAGGGTTAGGGCTAGGTTTAGGGTTAGAGGATTATGCTTACGGTAGGTTTAGGCCTTTGATTAGGGCTAGGTTTTGTGTTAGGTTTAGGTCTAGTTTTAGTGCTATGGGTAATGTAAGATCTAGGGTTCTAATTAGGGCTAGGTTTAGAGTTAGGATTATGCTTACGGTAGGTTTAGGCCTTTGATTAGGGCTAGGTTTTGTGTTAGGTTTAGGTCTAGTTTTAGTGCTATGGTTAATGTCAGATCTAGGGTTCTTTTTAGGGCTAGGTTTAGTGTTAGTGTCAGGGCCAGTGTTCAGATTAGAGTTGGGGTGAAAGCCAGAATCAGGAGTAGGGATAGGTCTGGGGGTAGTGTTACTGTTTGGTTTAAGTTAAGTGTTATTTTTAGGGCTAAGACTAAGGTTTTTTTTAGGTTTAGGGCTAAAGTTATTGCTAGATTTAGGATAAGGTTTAGGTCTAGGGGTAGTGTTAGGGTTAGGTTTAGATAAAAATTTACTGGTAGGGTTAGTTTCTGGCTTCAGTTTAGGGTTAGGGTCAGGTTAAACCTACAATTAGTGTTATGGTCAGAATAAGGGTGAAGGTTAGGGTTAGGATTGGGGTTAAGTTTAGAGGTAGAATGAAGGCTAGGGTTTTGACTAGTAATAGGGTTAGTGTTTGATTTAGGCTAAGGATTACGATTAGGACCGGGGTTAGCATTATGGATAGGGTTTGGCTTAGGATAATGGATAGGGTTAGAGCCAGGCTTAGAGCTAGGGTTAGGGTTAGGATTAGGTCTAGGGCTAGTGTTAGGGTTAAATCTAGTTTTAGGGCTCAGATTAGGCCTATTTTTGTTTTGGGGTTAGGGCTAGGGTTAGGACTAAGGCTAATGTAACAACTAGAGTTTTTATTAGGGTTAGTTTTAGGGCTAGGGTTTGGGCTAGGATTGGTATTAGCATTTGCTTTATGGTTAGGTTGATATATAGGGCTAGGTTTAGTGTTTTGATATGAGTCCAGGTAAGGGTTAGTTTTAGTCCTAGGACTCAAATTTGAGCTAGGGTGTTGGCTAGTTGTAGGATTAACGTTTGGTTTTGGTTAGGTTTAGGGTTATGGTAAAAGCTCAGTTTTGTTTTAGGGCTACGTCTAGGGTTAGGGTTAGTTTTATGATTAGCGATATTGTTCAGCTAGTGGTAGGTTCAGGTTTATACTTAAGGTTCAGGTTAGATTTAGAGTTTATTACCATAATTTAGAGTTATGGTTAGATCTAAAGTTAGGGCTAAGGTTAGGGCTAGTGTTAGGGTTATGGTAAAGGAGAGGTTTAGAAATAGAAATAGGGCTAGGTTGAGAGTTAGGGTTATTCTTAAGGCTAGAGTTAGAGATTCGGTTAGGGTTAGGGCTAAATTAGGGCTAGATTAACACTAGGTTTAATGCTAGGATTAGGCCTGTGGTTAGGGCTAGAATTAGGGTTAGTGTTAGTGTTAGCGTTATTGTTAGTTTTAGGGGAAGAGATGAGGTTATGGCTAGGTTCAGGGCTAGGGCGAGGGTTAAAATTATGTATAGGAATTGGGTAAGTGTTCGGGTTAGGACTAAGGCTAGTTTTAGGGCTAGGATGAGGGCTATGGTTTGTGTTAGTGTTAGACCTATAATTAGAGCTAGGGCTAATATCAAGTCTAGGGTTATGTTTAGAAATAGTGTTAACTTTAGGTTTATGGCTAGGTCTAGTGGAAAGTTAGGTTTAGGGTAAAGGTCAGGTTTAGAGCTTGGTGTATTATTATGGTCAGAGTCCAGTTTAGGGTTTGATTTAGGATAAGGCTTAGGGTTAGGGCTCAAATTAGCATTAGGGTTAGGGTTAAAGTAATGGATAGTGTTAGGTTTAGGGTTTAGGTTAGGTTTAGAGTGATAGATAGAGTTAGAGATAGTGAGAGGATTAGGGTTAGGATTTGGTTAGCATTTGGGTTAGGTTTATGTTTAGGGTAAAGGATAGTGTTAGTGCTAGTGTGAGGACTTGTGTTAATGTTAGGATTTTGGCTAGGTTTAGAGATAGGCCTAGGGTTAGTGTTAGTGTTAGGTTTAGCAGAAGTGTTAGGGTTTGAGCTAGGGTTAGGGCTAGGCTGAGGGTTAGATTTAGAGTCAGGTCTACAGTTAGGTTTAGGGTTAGGGTTATGGCTTGGGTTAGCATTAGACTTAGGGTTATGTTTAAGATAATGGATAGAGTTTGTGATAGGATGTGTGCTATGGTTACAGTTAGGACTAGGGCTAGATTTAGGGTTAGGTTGAGGGTTGGGCCTATTATCTTTAAGGTAAGGATTAGAGTTTCATTATGGTTAGGGCCAGGGCCAGTGTTAGGGTTAAGGTTATGCTAGGGATAGCATTAGGGTTATGCTTAGGTCTAGGTTTAGGACTAGGATTAGGGCTAGGTTTTGTGTGAGATTTAGGGCTAGTGTTAGGTGTATGGGTAATGTAAGAGCTAGGGTTATGGTTATGGGTAGATTTAGGGTTTTTCTAGTGTTAGAGTTAGTTTTTCATTTAGGATAAGGTTTAGAGCTATGGTTTCTGTTACAGTAAGTGTCTAGGGTTAAGTCTAGGCTTATGGTTAGGGATAGATTTAGGGTTATGTTAATGGTTAAGTCTAGTGTAAGGGTTAGATCTAGGGTAAGGTTCAAGTTTAAAGCTAGATGTATTATTAAGGTCAGGGCATGGCTTAGGTTTAGTTTTGGTTGAGGTTTAGGCTTAGGGTTTTAATTAGCATTAGGGTTAGAGTTAGGGTTAGGGTAATGAATAGGCTTAGGATTAGGGTACAGGTTAGTTTTAGGGTAATGGATAGGTTTAAGGATTGTGATAGTGTTAGGGTTAAGCCTAGGGTTAGAATTAGAGTTAGGATTATGGTTAGGGTAATGGATAGGATTAGAGCTAGTGTTAGGGCTAGGGTTATGGTTAGGATTAGGGCTAGGGTTAGGGTAGTGTATAGAATTAGAGCTATGATTAGGGCTATGGTTAAGGTTAGGATTAGGGCTAGGGTTAGGTTAGGGTTAGGATTTGGTTTATGGTTAGAGCTAGAATGAGATCTAGTGTTAGGACTAGTAATAGGGTTAGTATTTGTGTTATGCGATGGATTAGGGTTAGAACTAGGGTTAGCATTAGGTTTATGATTTGGCTTAAGGTAACAAATAGGGTAAGAGCTAGGGTTAGGAAGGGTTAGGGACTGGCTTATGGCTAGGGTTAGTGTTAGGGTTAAAGCTAGGGTTACCGCTCAGGTTAGTGCCAGGTTTTGGGTTAGGTTAGGGCTAGATTTGGGCTACAGATAATGTATGAATTAGGGTTATGATTAGGACCAGTTTTTGGGTTAGTGTGATGGCTAGGTCAAGTGTTAGGGTTAGGGTTAGTGTTAGGGTGATGCTTAGAGCTATAGATAGTGTTAGAGTCAGGGTCAGTGTTCAGTTTAGAGTTAGCTTTAGGGTTAAAGGCAGAATTATCACTAGGGTTAGGTCTAGGTGTAGGGTTAGTGTTTGGGTGAGGTTAAGGTTTATTATTAGGGCTAGGGCTAGGTTTTTGTTTATGTAAAGGGCTAGAGATATGGCTAATTTAAAGATTAGGTTTAGTTCTAGGGCTAGTGTTAGGGTTAGGTTTAGGAATAGGTTTATTACTAGTACTAGTCTTAGGGTTCAATATATGGTTAGGGTCAGGTTTAGACCTACAATTACCATTAGGGTCAGAATAAGTGTCAGGTTTGAGGTATGGTTAGAGCAAGAATCAGAGATAGGGTTAGAACTAGTAACAGAATTATGGATAGGACTAGGGTTAGCACTAGGGTTAGGTTTGGTTTAGGGTAAGGGATAGAGTTAGACTTAGGGTTAGGGCTACATTTAGGGTAAAGTTAGGCCTAGTGTTAGGATTACGTTTAGTGTTAAAGCTAGGGCTAGGTTTCAGATTAGGGCTAAATTTTGTTAGAGTTAGGGCTAGGTTTAGAGTTACAGCCAATGTTTGCAATAGAGTTATAATTCGGGCTAGTTATAAGATTGGGTTAGGACTAGGTCTAGTTTTAGGGTTAGGTTTAATATTAGGGTGATGTTTAGAGTTAGGGTTAGTATTAGGGTCAAAATTAAGGTCAGGGGTAGTTTTAGGGTTAGGGTTTGGACTCGAATTAGGGCTAGGGTTAAGGCTAGGTGTAGGTTTAAGTTTAGGTTTAGGATAAGCTTTAAAGTTAGGTCTATGGCTCAAGGTTTTTTAGGGCTAGGGTTATGGTTAGGGCTACATTTAAGATTAGTGTTAGGTTTAGGACTAGTTTTAAGGTTAGGTTTAGTCTCAGGTTTAGGGTTAGATTTAGAGTTAGGGTTAGATCTAGGGTTAGGTCTAGGGCTAAGTATATGGCTAACATGAGTACTAGGTTTATAGCTAGGATTAGGGTTATGATAAAAATAGGGTTAGAATTAGGGATAGGGATAGTGTGGGAGTGAGAGTTAGTCTTAGGGCTAGGGTTAGTGTTTGGTTAGGTATACGGCTTAATTAGGGCTAGGAATAGGGCTAGGTTTATGTTTATGTTTAGGTATAGGGTTAGTTTGGGGCTTAGGGTAAGGTTTAGTGTAAATGATGGGGTTACAGCTAGGTTTAGATCTAGGACGAAATTAGAATAGGTTTTAGGGCTAGGGTTTTGTTAGAGTTATGATTAGGCTAGGTTAAGGGCTAGGATGAGGGCTAAGGTTTGTGTTATGGTTCGGGCTAGGATTAGTGTTAGGGCTAATGTCAGTTCTAGTGTTACGGTTAGGGATAGTTTTAGGGTTAGGTTTATGATTATGTTTAGTTTAAGGGTTAGATATAGAGTAAGGGTCAAATTTAGAGTAGGAGTATTATTAGGGCAGGGTCATGTTTAGGGTTTATGTTTAGGGTAATAGATAGGATTACAGCTAGGTTTGGAGCTAGGTTTATGGTTAGGATTAGGGCTAGAGTTAGAGTTAGTATTAGGGTTAGGCTTAGGGTTAGGGGTAAGTTTAGGGGAAGAGTTAAGGTTGAGCTAGGTTTAGTTCTAGGGCAGGATTAGTGTTAGAGCAGGTATAGTGTAAAGGTTAAGGTTCGGGCTACAGTTACCATTAGGGTTAGGGTTAGGGTTAGGGTTATGGTAATGGATAGTTCCAGCTAGGGTTTGGACCATGGTTACAGTTAAAAATAGTATTAAATTTATAGTTAGGAATAGGGCTATGTTAATGTTTAGGGTTAGGATTAGGGCTAGGTTTAGAGGTAGTAATAGGGTTAGAGTTACTTAATACAAATTTCTTTGATATAATCCAGGATTCATCTTTTACTAACCTTACTCTATTCCCCAGGTTTAAGTCTTTTGGTCCAACTGTTTGTTGTCAGAAACAGTTAATATTTTCATTTTACTTCATTTTGACCTATACCAGTAAATGGAAATAGACCTGAAAATCAAACAGGGCTTATGCTAGTTGCTTGAAACTGAACAAAAACCCTCAATTCTTTGTGGGGACACTGTAGTATGTTCCTTGTGAGTGTAGGCCTAAGCTAAAGCATGCAAAAACAACTTTATCTTAGAGCCCTTAGAAGAAATCTGGGAAATATGCATGCACCGAAATTCCTCCCATAATTATTTTCTCAGATTTGTTTGATACTGCATACAATTCATTATTTAGCTTGCCCCACAAAGCTCTCCAAGTTTGGGACTTCTAGGATCTATGGTTCTCTAATCAGGTTAGGGTTAGTGTTAGGATTGGGGTTAGGGCTAGTGTTAGATGTGGTGTTAGGGTTAGAGTAACTTTTGTACAAATTTCTTTGATACTTGGAAGGAGTCATCTTTTATCTACCTCTAATTTGAATCCTATCCCTAACCATAAAATGAATAGTGATTCTAACTCTGACACTAACACTAATCCTAGTTAAAACCATCACCATAAACCTAAAAATAATCCTAAAACTAGACTCAGTTCTAAATGTAACCCTAAAACTAGCCCTAAATGTAACCTTAGATCTTACATTAGCCATATCCCTAAAAAGAGCCCTAATATAACCCCAAACCTAGCCCTAATCCAAGACCCAACCCTAGCTAAACCTAGCCAACTAACCTCAACCCAAACCTAATCCTAAGCCTAACACTAATGCTAACACTAAGGTAAAAACAAACACTAACCCTAAACCTAACCATTACTCTAGTCCTACCCCTAATCCTACCCGAACACTAAACCTAAACTTAACCCTAACACAAAATCTAACAATAACCCTAACATTAACAGTACTTCTAAGCCTAACCAAATCCTAATTGCAACCCCAACACTAACTCTACCCCTAAAACTAACATGAACCCTAAGTCCTCCCCTAACCCTAAGCCTAACACAACCACTAAACATAACCATAAAACTAAACCTAAAACTAACCATAACTTTAACACTAACCCTAAAACTAACCCTAACCGTAACACTAACACTAATACTAAACCCAACGCTAATGGTAACCCTAAAACTAAACCTAAATCTAACCCTAATGCTAACCATAACACTAACATTAACCCAAGCCAAACCTAAGTCTAATCCTAACCATAATCCCAAACCAAACCCTAACCACAACCCTGACACAAAACCTAACACTAACCATATCACTAAACTGAACACTAAACTTAAGCCTAGCCCTAAACCTAATACTAACAGTAACCCAAAACCTAAAACAAACACTAACTGTAACCCTAACCCTATCCCTAAAACTAAATGTAACCATAACCATTATTTTAACCGTAAACCTAAACCTAACCTAATATTAACCCTAAAACAAAACCTAACTTTAACACTAACCCTAACACAAAACCTAATTCTAACACTAACCCTAACACAAAACCTACCCCTAACCCTAAACCTAACCCTAAGCCTAACACTGACACTAATCCTATCCCTAAAATTAACACTTACCCTAACTGTAAACCTAACTTTAACAATAACCCTAAGCCTAAACCTTACCCTAACACTAACTCTAAACCTAACCCCTACAATAAACCTCAGCCTAACTCTACCCTAATACTAACACTAAACCTACCCTAACTCTACCCTGAAATCCAACCCTAAACCTAACACTAACACTAACATTAAACCTAACACTAACACTAACTCTTAAAGTAACCCTAACCCTAACACTAAACCTAACCCCAAGCCTAACCCTATCACTAATTCTAACCCTAACCCTAACACTAAATCTAACCCTAACACTAACCCTAACCCTATTGTAAAACTAACCATAACCCTAACACTAAACCTAACCCGAACCCTAACCCTAAATTCAACTCTAAACCTATTTGTATATCTAACACTTACCCTAACTCTATCAATAAACCTAAACCTAACCCTACCCCTATGAAAAACCCTAAAACTAAACCTAACACTAACCCTAACCCTAACTCAAACCCTAACTCTAAAACAAACTCTAACCTTAATCCCAACACTAAACTTAACACTAATCATAACACTAAACCTAAACGTAACCCTAACCCTAACACTAACACTAACTTTAAACCTAACCTAACTCTAAACCAAACACTAACACTAAAACCTAAACCTAACCCTAAACCTTACACTCATGCTAACTCTAACCTAACACTAAACCTAAACCTAACTTTAACACTAAGTTTAACCCTAATCCTAACCCTAACATAAACCCTAAACTTATCCTTAACCTAAATGTAACACTAACCCTAACCCTCAACCTAACCCTAAACCTAACAATAACCGTCAGCCTAGCTCTAATCCTAACCCTGACACTAAACCTAACACTAACTCTAATGCAAAAATTAACACTAACACTAACCCTAACACTAACCTTAATCCTACCTCTAAACCTAACCTTACACTTACCTTAAACCTTAGTTTAACACAAACCCTAACCCTAACACTAACCCTAACTCTAATCCAAACCCTAAAATTTACCCTAATCCTAACCCTAAACCTCACCATAACACTAACTCTAACGCAAAATTTAACTCTGATCCACAACCTAACCTTAACACTAAACCTAATCCTAAACCTAACCCTAAATATAGCCTAACCCTAAAACTAACCCTAAACCTAAACCTAACCCTAACACTAAACCTATCTTTAACCAAAACTCAATCCCAAACCCAAACTCTAACTCGAAACCTGACACTAACCATAAGCCTAATCCTTACCCTAACCCTAAAGCTAACCCTAACACTACACCTAAACCTAACACTAATACTAACCCTAACACTATCTGCAACCATAAACCAACCCTTACATTAACCCTAACCCTAAACAAAACTTAAAACAAATCCTAACCTTAACCTTATCCCTAACACTAAAACTAACTCTAAAATTAACCCTAACCCTAATTGTAACACAAACACTAACCCTAACCCTAACACTAAACCTTAACTTAACCCTAACCAAATCACTAACCCTAAACACAACCCTAACCCTAACACAAATCCTAACACTAAATCGAAAATTAATCATAACCCTAACCCTAAAAATAAAACTAACCCTAACCTTAAACTTAACAATAACCTTAACCCTAACCTAAACCTAACGCTAACCCTAACACTAACCCTAAACTTAACTATAATGCTAACCCTAAACCTTACCCTAAATTAATGCAAACACTAACCCTAACCCTAACCATAAACCCAAAACGAACCCTAACCCTAACCCAAACCACGCGCTAATCTTAACTTTAATTCTAATCCTAAACCTAAACCTAAAACTAGCAAAACCCTAAACCTAATCATAATGCTAAACTGAATTCTAACCATAACGCTAACCCTAACATTAACACCTACCCAAACCCTACCACAAAAACTAACCCTGAGCCTCACCTTTCCCCTAACCCTAACACTAATTTTAACACTAACTCTAACCCTGTCACTAACCGTAACACTAACCCTATCCCTAACCCTAACACAAAACCTAATCCTAACCCTAACCCTAATGCCAACACAAGCTCTAATGCTAACCCTACCCCTAACACTAAAACTAACCCTAACACTAACCGTAATACTAACCCAAACCCTAACACAATCCCTAATGTTAACCATAACCCTAACCCTAATCTAACCCTAACCTATGCTAAACCTTACCCTAACCTTAAACCTAGCACTAAATCTAAAAATAACATTAACCCTAAATCTAAAGATAACACTAAAAATAAACCTAAACCAAAACCAACCCTAAATTTAACCCTAACACAAAACTTAACCCTAACCCTAACCTGAATTTTAACCATAACCGTAAACTTAACCCTAACCCTAAACTTCACCCTAACACTATCCCTAACACTAATCATAACACTAACCCTAACCCTAACACTAACTCTTTCCATAACCCTAAACCTCACCCTAACACTTACCCTAAACCAAACCCTAATCCTAACATAAACTCTAATATGAAACCTAGCCCTAACGCAAAACCTAATCCTAACCCTAACCCTAATGCCAACACAAGCTCTAATGCTAACCCTACCCCTAACACTAAAACTAACCCTAACACTAACCGTAATACTAACCCAAACCCTAACACAATCCCTAATGCTAACCCTAACCTTAACACTAAATTAATGTTAGTGTTAACTTTAATTCTAATCCTAAACCTAAACCTAAAACTAGCAAAACCCTAAACCCTTAACCGTATCTCTAACACTAACACTAACCCTAACACTAATCCTAATCCTAACCTAACTCTAAACCTAATCCCAACCCTAACCCTAACGCTAAACATAACCCTAAACCTATTACTAACCCTAATCCTAACCCTAACCCGAACACTAACATTTACTTTAATCCTAACTCTAACCTTAGAGTAATACCAACACTAAACTTATAAATAAAAGTAAACTTAACACAATCCCTAACTCTAACCCTAACCCTAATATTAACCATATCTCTAAGTCTAACCCTTACACTAACCCTAAACCTAACCCTAACCCAAACCATAACACTAACCATAACATTAAGCCTAACACTAACACTAAACCTATCCCTAACCCTAACACTATCCATAACTCTAACACTAATTTTAACCCAAGCACTAAAACTTACCCTAACCCTAATCCTAACCCTAAGCCTAACCCTAAAACTCACATTAACCCTAACCCTAACACAAACACTAACCCTAATTCTAACACTAACCCTAACCCTATTTCTAACCTAACACTAACCTTAAACCTAAACTTTACTATAACTCTAACTGTGACCCCAATGCTAGCAATAACCCTAACTCTAACGCTAAACATAACAGTAACTCTATCCATAACCTTAAACCTAACACTGACCCTAAACCAAACCCTAATTCTAACACTAACCCTAAAACGAAACCTAGCCCTAACACTAATGTTACCATATCCCTAACACTAACACCCTAACACTAATACTAACCCTAACCTAACTCTAAACCTATATGCAATCCTAACCCTAACCCTAAACATAACCCTGAACCTATCACTAACCCTAATCCTAGCCCTAACCCGAATACTAACACTAAACATAACCCTAACACTAACCTAACAGTAATACCAACACTAAACTAAAAAAATAAACGTAAACTTAACACAAAACATAACCCTAACCCTAACCCTGAAAATAACCATATTTCTAACCCTTACTCTTAACACCAACCCTAAACCTAACCATTACCCTAACCGTAACACGAACCCTAATCCTAAGACTAAACCTAACCCTACGCGTAACACTAACACTAAACCTATCCCTAACCCTAACATTATACATAACCCTAAGACCAACTTTAACCAAAGCACTAAAACTTACCCTAACCCTAAACCTAAACCTAAACCCAATTCTAAAACTCATCTTAACCCTAACCCTAACATGAACCCTAACCCTATTTCTAACCATAACACTAATCTTAAATCTAACCTTTACAATATCTCTAACCATCATCCCAATGCTAGCAATAACCCTAACTCTAATCCTAACCATAACACTAATATTAACCCTATACATAAACCCAACCCTAATCTGAACTGTAACCCTAACACTAGTACTAACCCTACCCTAAAACAAACCCTAACACTAAGCC
The DNA here is from genome assembly GCF_001458135.2 of Marmota marmota marmota. NCBI lineage: Eukaryota > Metazoa > Chordata > Mammalia > Rodentia > Sciuridae > Marmota > Marmota marmota. Next base: position 281,095 of record NW_026005640.1, on the reverse strand, counting down.
TAAAATTTACCATAACCTAAACCTAAACCTAAAAGTAACCCAAAACTTAACACTAAACCTAACCTAAAAAACTAAACTGAACCCTATACTAAACCTTAACTTAAACATACACTTAAACCAAGACCTAACCATAACTCTATCACTATTCCTAACACTAAACCTAACACTAACCCTAACCCTAACACAAACAGTAAAACTTACCCTAACCCTAATAGTAACCCCAAAACTAAATCTAAACCTAACCCTATCACTAACCCTAACACTAACACTAACCCTAAACCTACACCCAACCATAACCCTAATGCTAAATTTAAGACTAATAATAACCCTAACAAAAACCCTAAACTTAAACCTAACTCTACCTTAACCCTAACATTACCGAAATCTAAAATTAACCCTAACACTAACCACAAATCTAAAGCTAAAACTAACCTTATCCCTAACACAAACCATAACACTAAAGCTAATCCTAATCATAACACTAATGATTAGTGTAACCCTAACCCTAACCTTAAAACTAACCCTAAACCTATCCCTAAACTTTACACTATACCTAACAATAACCATAACCCTAACACTAACACTAACCATAACACTAAAACTAACCCTTCCATATCACTAAAACTAACACTAGCAGGAACTCTAACCCTAATCCTAACCCTAACCCTAACCCTATTACTAACACTAATCCTGTCCCTAACCCTAACACTTACCCTAAACCTAATACTAAACCTAAACCTACACTAACCCTAACCATAACGCAATAAGAACCCTAACCCTAAACCTATCACTTACCTAACCCTAACCCTAAGACTAACACTAAACCTAAACCAAAAAATAAATCTATCTCTAACACTAATCCTAACCCTAACACTAATCTTGTCTCTAACCCAAATCCTAACCCTAAACCTAACACAAACCGTAAATCTAACCCTAACCTAATACTAAACCAAAACCTTACCATAACCCTAACACTAAACCTAACCCTAACCCTAACACTAACCCTAAATCAAACACGAACCATAAACCTAACCCTAACCTTAACTCTAATCCTAAACCTAACCCTAACACAATCCCTAACCACAACCATAAACCTTACCTTAAAATAATCCTAAACCTAAACTAACTCTAACCCTACCCCAACGCTAACACTAACCCTAATCCTAACAATTACTCTATCATTAAAACTAAGCCTAACACTAACCCTAAACCTAACCCTAATGCTAATCCTAAACCAAACCTTAGCCCTAATCCTAAATGAAACACTAAGCCTAACCCGAAAGTTAACACTAACCCAAACCGTAACCATAACACTAAACTAACTCTAATCTGAACTGAAATCCTAACACAAATTTTAACCCTAATTCTAACACAAACCCTAACCCTAACCCTAACTATACCTAAACCTAATCATAAAACTAACACTAAACCTAAACCTAATTCTAACTCTAACACTAACACTAACACTAACCCTAACCCTAAAGCTAACACCTTCACTAACCCTAAACCAACCCTAATCCTTACCATAACACTAAACCTAACCCTAACCCTAACCCTAGCACTAACCATAACCCTGATGCTAACACTAACTCTAACCCTAATCCTAACCTTTACCCTAATCCTATCTCGAACCCTAACACAAAATCTAACCCCGTACCTAACACTAACTCTAACACAAACCCTAACCCTAACAGTAACCTTAATACTAACCCTAACCTTAAAGTTCCAACTATCCATAACACTAACCCTAACCCTAACACAAACCCTCACGCTAAATATAACCTTAATCCTAACCTAACGCTAACCCTAAACCTAACCTAAACCTTACACTAACACTAACCGTAACACTAAACCTAAAACTAAAATTAACCTAAATCAAACGGTAATACTAAAAATAAACTTAACCCTAAACCTAACCCTAAATCTAACACTACACAAACATTAACACTAACACTAACCCAAACATAACTGTACCCCAACATTAAACCTAATCTGAATCCTAACTGTAAAAGTAACCCTAACCCTCACCCTAACACAAACCCTAACATAACCCTAATACTAACCCTAATCCTAACCTTAAACACAACACTAATACTAACCCTAACCCTAACCCAAAACTTAACCAAAACCCTAATACTAACCCTAACCCTAACCCTAACACTAACCTTAACACTATCTCTCTCCATAACCGTAAACCTAACTTTAATACTTACCATTACACTAACCTTAACCCTATGGCTAACACTAACACTAACGCTAACAGTAATCCTAACCCTAACCATTACCCTAATACTAACCCAAACACCAACCCTAATCCTAACCCAAACCATAAACGTGACAATAACCCTAACTGATACACAAACCATAACCCTAATCTTAACCCTAAATCTAAAAGTAACCCTAACCCTAACTTTAACTTTAACACTAACCCTAACCGTAACCATAAACCTAACACTAACCCTAACCCTAACACTAACACTAACCCTCAAACTAATCCCAATCCAAATGCCACTAATAACTCTAATCCTCACCCTGTAACTAACCATAAACCTGAAACTAACACTAAACTAACACTAACAATAACCCAAACTAAACTTAAGCCTAACCCTAACAGTAAAACTAACCCTAAACCTAAACCTAAACCTAACACTAACCCTAAACATATGCCTAACATGAATCCTAACCCTAACACTAACCGTACCGCAAACACGGACCCTAATCCTAACCATAAACCTAACACAACCATACATCAAACCCTAAATCTAACACTAACCCTGAACATAATCCTAACCCTAACACTAACCCTAACTATAACCTTAACACTAATACTAACCCTAACACTAACTTTAACCCTAACCCTAATATTTTCACTAACCCTAACCCTAACACTAGCAGTAACACTAACCTAAACCTAACCCTTCACTAACTTTAAGCCTACACCTATCCCTAATATTAAGACTATCACTAACCCTAAACCTTACCCTATTCCTAACGCTAACCGTAACACAAATCCTAACACTAACTCTAACCCTAATCCTAACCATATTCTTAACTCTATTGCTAACCCTAACACAAAACCTATCCCTAACCCTGACACTAAGGCTAACTCTTTTACTAAACCTAAACCTAACCCTAACCCTAACACTAACCCTAACCCTAACCATAACCATAACCCTAAACCTAACCCTCACCCTAACACAAACCCAAACACTAACCATAACAATAACCCTATCCCTAAAACTACCTCTATCTGTAACCGTAACCCTAACACTAACACTTACCCTAACCCTAACCTCACTCTAACCCTAACCCTAACCCTAACTTTAAACCTAAACATAACATTAACCCTAACCATAACCTTAACACTATGCCTAATACTAACACTAACACTAACAAGAACACTAACACTAACACTTACACTAACACTAACACTAAACCTAACCCAAAAATTGACCCTAACCCAAACACTAACCCTGTTACAACACGAACCTTAAACATAACCATAAACCTATCACTAACCACAACTCTAACCTAATACTAACACTAACCCTAACCCTAAACTAAAAGTAACACTAACCCTAAACATAAAAGAAAGTAAACTTAACACTAACCCTAAAATTAACCATTATCCTAACACTAACTCTACTCCTAAACCTAACCCTAACACTAACCATAAAATTAACACTAACTCTAACTGTAACATTAACTCTGAACCTCAGCCTAACACTATCCCTAGATCTATCCCTCAACCCAACAATATCCATAACCCTAACTCTAACTGTATCTCAAACACCAAAACTAACCCTAACCTAATCCAAACTGTAAACCTTACCCTAACAGAAACCCTAACACTAAGCCTAAAACTAACCCTAAACTAACTCTAACACTAACCCTAACACTAACCCTAGCCCAAAACCTAGCACTAAACCTAACCTTAAATCTAAAACTAAACCTAACACTAAACCTTACCTTAAACCTAACCCTAACACTCACCCTAACTCTAACCTTAACAGGAAACCTAACATTAACCCTAACACCCTAACACTATCCCTAATCCTAACATTAAGCCTAAACCTATCCCTTACCATAACTCTAACCCTAACACTAACCTTAACACTAACCCTAACACTAAACCTAATTCTAATTATAAAACTTACCCTAACACTAAACCTAACCCTAATCTGAACTGTAACCCTAAGTCTAATACTGAAACTAAACCTAACACAAACCCTAACACTAAGCCCAAAACTAACCCTAACCTAACACTGACACTAACCCTCACCGTAACCCTAACCCAAACCCTAATAATAAACCTAAACTTAAACCAAAACCTAACCCTAACCCTCAAACTTACCCTAACCCTAACCCAAACCAGAGCACTAATCTTAACCCACACCTAACCATAATACTAACTAGAAAACTAACCCTAACCCTAACAGTAACTCTAAAACTTACCCTAAACCTAACCTTAATGCTAACCCTAACACTATTTCTAAACCTTACCCTAACTTTAACTCTAACATTAAACCTAACTCTAAACCTAATCCTAAACCTAACTTTAACCCTAACCCTAACACTAATGCTAACACAAACCCAAACCCAAACCATAGCCCTAAACCTAACCCAACCCTAAACCTAACCCTTAACTAACATGAACCCTAAACCTAACATGAACCCTAACTCTAATTCTAACACTAACCAAAACCCTAAAACTAACCATAAACCTAATCCTAACCCTAAATCTAACACTAACCATAAAGGTAACCCTAACACGAAACCTAACCCGAACACTAACCCTAATTTTCTCACTAACCTAACCCTAAAACTACACTAACCCTAACACTAAGACTAACCCTAACCCTAAAACTAACCATAACCCTAAAAATAACACTAATCCTAACCCTAAATGTAACCCTGTCACTAAACCTAATCCTAAAACTTAAACTAATACTAACCCTAACCCTAACCCTAATTCAAACATTAAACCTAACCCTAACCCTACATATAACTCTAACCCTAACCCTAACCGCAACACTAACCCAAACACTAATCCTAACACTAAACTAAACCTAATCTTAACCGAAACCCTAATCCTAACCGTAACCCTAACACAAACCCTAAACTTAACCCTAATAGGAACTCTAAACCTAACACTAATTCTAAAACTAACCTAAGCCTAACCAGAACCCTAACCCTAACCCTAACCTCTACCCTAACACAAACCCTATCACCAAACTTAAACCTAAACCTAACCCTAACCATAACACTAAACCTAAACCTAACCCTATCCTAAGACTAACCCTAACTCTAAAACTATCTCTAACCTTAAAATTATCTCCACCCCTAACACTAACACTAACCCTAACACAAACCCTAACCTAAACGTAAACATAAACTTAACATGAACCCTAAACCTAACCCTACCAACAACCCTAAACCTAAGCCAAATTCTGACCCTAACATTAACACTAATCCTAATCCTAACCCTAACCATTACCCTAATACTAACCCAAACACCAAGCCTAATCCTAACCCAAACCATAAACTTGACAATAACCCTAACTGATACACAAACCATAACCCTAATCTTAACCCTAAATCTAAAAGTAACCCTAACCATACTTTAACTTTAACACTAACCTTAACCGTAACCCTAAAACTAACACTAACCATAACCCTAATGCTAACACTAACCCTCAAACTAATCCCAATCCAAATGCCACTAATAACTCTAATCCTCACCCTGTAACTAACCATAAACCTGAAACTAACACTAAACTAACACTAACAATAACCCAAACTTTAAACTTAAGCCTAACCCTAACAGTAAAACTAACCCTAAACCTAAACCTAAACCTAACACTAACCCTAAACATATGCCTAACATGAATCCTAACCCTAACACTAACCGTACCGCAAACACGGACCCTAATCCTAACCATAAACCTAACACAACCATAAATCAAACCCTAAATCTAACACTAACCCTGAACATAATCCTAACCTTAAAACTAACCCTAACCATAATCCTAACACTAATAATAACCCTAACACTAACTTTAACCCTAACCCTAATATTTTCACTAACCCTAACCCTAACACTAGCAGTAACACTAACCTAAACCTAACCCTTCACTAACTTTAAGCCTACACCTATCCCTAATATTAAGACTATCACTAACCCTAAACCTTACCCTATTCCTAACGCTAACCGTAACACAAATCCTAACACTAACTCTAACCCTAATCCTAACCATATTCCTAACTCTATTGCTAACCCTAACACAAAACCTATCCCTAACCCTGACACTAAGGCTAACACTTTTACTAAACCTAAACCTAACCCTAACCCTAACATTAACCCTAAACCTAACACTAACCCTAACCATAATGCTAATGATAACTGTATGTCTAACCTACCCCTAACCCTAAACCTATCCTAATCCTTACCCTAACACTAATCCTAAAACTAAACCTAAAACTAACCTTAACCTAAATGTAACAATAACCCTAACAATAAACATAACCCTAAACCTTATCCTAAATCTAATCCTAACAAAAACCTTAACCCTAACCCTAACTTAAACTTAACCCTAACCCTAAACCTAACCCTATCCTGAATCCTAACCATAACCATATCGATAACCCTTACCCTAACACAAAACATAACAGTAAACCTAAAGATAAACCTAAATTCAATCTTAACCCTAAACCTAACACTAACCTTAATCATAACCCTAACACTAACACTCACTCTATTCATAACCATAACCCTAACCCTAACAGTTACCCTAACCCTAAGCCTAACATTAAATGTAACATGAACCCTAATCCTAACACTAACACTAACCCTAACACTAAACTTAACCATATCCATAACACTACTACTAACCCTAACACAAATCCTAACCCTAACCAGAACACTAACACTAACCACAACCCTAACTCTATCATTAACAGTAACCCTAAACATAACCTTAAACTTATCACTAACACTGACCCTAACCCCAACCCTAACACTATCACTAAATTTAACTCTAAACATAACCCCAAACCATTCACTAACCCTAACCCTAACACTAAACCGAACACTAACACTAACCCTAAACCTAACCTAACATAACAGTAGCACTAACCCTAACCCTAAACCTAAATTTAAACTTAAAACTAACCGTAACAGTAACCATATCCCTAAAACTAACACTAACACTAACCCTGAAACTGACCCTAACCCTCAATATAATACTAACCCTGATCCTAAGCCTAACACTAACTCTACACTTTTTCCTCACCATAATACTACCTGTAATCCTAACACTAACCCTATCCCAAACACTAAAACAAAGCCTAACCCTAACTCTAACCCTAACACTAACCCTAACCCTAATCTTAACACTAAAACTAAACTTAAACCTAAGCCTAAACCTAATCCTAAAACTTACCCTACCCCTAACAGTAACCTGAGCACTTACCCTAACCCCAACACTAACACTATATCTAGAACTTACCATAACCATAACCCTAAAACTAACACGAATTCTAACCCTAAAACTAATTCTAAATTTAACCCTAACTCTAACTCTAACAATAACCCTAACCCTACACCTAACCGTATTCCTAAGCCTAACCCTAACCCTAAACCTAACACAAACCATACTTAAACCATAACTATAAACCTAACCCAAACCAAACCCTAACCCTTACCTAAACCTAACACTAACCATAAAGCTAAAACTAACCCTAACTCTATCCATACCCTAACCCTAAGCCAAACCCAAACAATAAAACTAAACCTAATTCTAAACTTAATCCTAACCCTAAACCGAACACTCACCAGAACTCTAACCCTAACATGCACCCTAACCCTAACCCTAACACTTATCTAACCTTATCCGTAACCCTAAAACTAAACCTAAACATAACCCTTTCCATATCTCTAACCCTAACCTAAAACTAACACTAATCCTAAACCTAACCCTAAACCTAACACTAATATTAACCCTAACACTAACCCTAAACCTAACCCGAACTGTAACCATAACCCTAATACTAACAATAACCCTAAGATAAACCTTAACACTAAGCCTAAAACTAACCCTATCCTGAACTTAATACTAACCATAATCCTAACGCAAATCCTAACCCCAACCCTAATTCTAACATTAAACCTAACCCTAAACCTACATATAACTCTAACCCTAACCCTAATCACAATAGTAGCCAAAACCCTAATCCTGACATTAAACTAAACCTAATCTTAACCGAAACTCTAAACCTAACCCTGACCCTAACACAAATCCTAACCCTAACTTTAATACTAACCCTAACCCTAACACGAATTCTAAAACTAAACCTAAGCCTAACCAGAACCCTAACCCTAATCCTTACCCTAAAACTAAAACAAACCCTAATACTAACCCTATTAACAAACTTAAACCTAACCCTAACTCTAACCATAACACTAAACCTAAATCTAACCCTAACCTAAGACTAACCCTAACCCTAAAACTATCCCTAACCTTAAGAATTGTCTATACCCCTAACACTAACACTAACCCTAACACAAACCCTGACCTAAACGTAAACATAAATACACACGAACCCTAAACCTAACCCTACCAACAACCCTAAACCTAAGCCAAATTCTGACCCTAACCCTAACACAAACCCTAACCCTAAACATTACCCTAATACTAACCCTAATCTTAACCTGAAATCTAAAACTAACCATAATGCTAACTTTAAACTTAACACTATCCCTAATCCTAATTCTAAACCAAACACTAACCCTAACCCTAACACTAACACTCAACCTAATACCAATCCAAATGCTGATACTAACTCTAATCCTCACCATATAACTAACTCTAACCCCGAAACTAACACTAAACCTAACACTAACAATAACCCAAAAATTAAACTTAAGCCTAACCCTAATAGTAAAACTAACCCTAAACCTAAACCTAAACCTAAAATTAACCCTAAACATATCCCTAACATGAATCCTAAACCAAATATTAACTGTACCGCTAACACAAACCCTAATCCTAACAGAAAACCTAAAACAAGCATAAACCTAACCCTCACCCTAACACTAACCCTAAACCTAATCCTAACCCTAACACTAACCCTAACCATAACCAAAACCCTAACACTAATACTAACCCTAACAGTAACTTTAACCCTAACACCAATACTTTCACTAACCATAAACCTAACCCTAACCCAAGCTGTAACACTACCCTAAACCTAACCCTAACCCTAACATTAACCCTATAACTATCCCTAATATTAAGACTATTGCTAACCCTAAACCCTACCCTATCCCTAACACTAACCATAACACTAATCCTAACACTAACTCTAACCGTAATCATAACCATATTCCTAACTCTATTGCTAACACTAACACAAAACCTATCCCTAACCCTAACACTAATGCTAACACTTTTACTAACCCTAAACCTAACCTTAACTCTAACACTAACCCTAACCCTAACAATAACACTAACTCTAACCCTAACCCTAACCTAATCCTAAACTTAATACAAACACTAATGCTAACAAAAACCCTAACCCTAACCTAACCCTAACCCTAAAACTATCCTAATCCTTACCCTAAACCTGATCCTAAATCTAAACCTAAAACTAACCTTAACCTAAATATAACGATAACCCTAACAATAAACATAACCGTAAACCTAATCCTAAATCTAACCCTAACAAAACTTTAACCATAACCCTAACTTAAACTTAACCCTAAACCTAAACCTAGCCCTATCCTTAATCCTAACCATAACCATAATGATAACCCTTACCCTAACACAAAACGTAACAGAAAACCTAAAAATAAACCTAAATTTAATCTTAACCCTAAATCTAACACTAACCCTAATCCTAACCCTAACACTAACATTCAATCTATCCATAACCATAATCCTAAACCTAACAGTTACCCTCACCCTAACACTAACCCTAACACTAAACTTAACCCTATCCCTAACACTACTGCTAACACTAACACAAATCCTAACCCTAACCCGAACACTAACCCTAACCACAACCATAACCCTATTATTAACAGTAACCCTAAACATAACCTTAAACTTATCACTAACCCTAACCCTCACCCCAACCCTAACCCTATCACTAACACTAACTCTTAACATAACATTAAACCATTCACAAACCCTAACCCTAACCCAAACATAACACTAACCCTAACCTAACCTAACAGTAGCACTAACCCTAACCCTAAACCTAAACTTAAACTTAACACTAACCCTAACACTTACACTTACCCTAACACTAACCGTATTCCTAACCCTAACCCTAACACTAACTGTAAACCTAAGCTAACCCTCTATATAATACTAACCCTGAACTTTAAACTAACACTAACTCTAACCCTTTTTCTCACCCTAAACCTAACTATAACCCTAACACTCACCCTAACCCTGACCTTAACAATAAAGCTAAACTTAAACATAAGCCTAAAACTTATTCTAAAATTTACCCTAACGTAACACTAATTTGAGCACTTACCCTAACCCTAACACTAACACTAAAACTAGAACTTACCCTAATCCTAAACCTAACACTAATGCTAACCCTAAAACTAATTCTAAATCTAACCCTAACTCTAACCCTAACATTAACCATAACTCTAACCCTAACCCTACACCTAACCGTATTCCTAAGCCTAACCCTAACCCTAAACCTAACACAAAATATACTTAAACCATAACTATAAACCTAACCCAACCTTAACCCTAACCCTTACCTAAACCTAACACTATCCATAAAGCTAAAGCTAAAACTAATCCTAACTCATACCCTAACCCTATCCCAAACCCAAACAATAAAACTAAACCTAACCCTAAACCAAACACTAACCCTATCCTGAACACTCACCATAAACCTAAACCTAACACGAACCCTAACCCTAACCCTAAGACTAACCCTAACCTTATCCCTAACCCTAACACTAAACCTAAACATAACCCTTTCCATAACTCTAACCCTACCTTAACACTAACACTAATCTTTGTACTAACCCTAATTCTAGCACTAAAATTAACCCTAAGCCTAACCCTAAACCTAACGCGAACATTAACCCTAACCCTAACACTAACCATAACCCTAACACAAACCCTAACACTAAGCCTAAAACTAACCCTATCCTAAACATAACACTAACCCTAACCATAATCCTAAAGAAAACCCTAATATTAAACCAAAACTCAAACCTAAACCTAACCCTAAACCTTACCCTAAAACTAAACCTAACCCGAGAAATAACCCAAACCCTATGTCTAATACTTACCCTAACACTAAAACTAACAGTAACCCTAACCCTAACACTAATTCTAAAACTTACTCTAAACCTAAAAGTAACCCTAACCCTAACACTAACCCTAACACTAATTCTAAAGCTAAAACTAATGCTAACCCTAAACCTAACCATAAACCTAACCCTAACCCTACACCTGACAATAACCCTAAGCCCAACCCTAACACTAACACAAACCCTAACCCAAACCATGACCCTAAACCTATCCCAACCCTAACCCTATCGCTTAACTAACACTAACCCCAACACTAACACTAACCATAAAATAAAGCTAAAACTAATGCTATACCTAACAATAATCCTAACCCTAACTCTAACCTTAAACATAACACTAAACGTAACACTAACCCTAACCCTAAAACTAAACCTAAACCTATCCCTAACTCTAACACTATAACTGAACCTAAGTGTAAACCTAACACAAACCATAACTTTAACACTAAACCTAACCCTAACACTCATCCTAACCCAATCCTGAAAACAAATCCTCACCATAACCTAACATTGACCCTAACCCTAACCCTATTACTAAAATTAATCCTAACCCTAACCCTGACCCTAACACTAACCCTAAACCTAATCCTAACCCTAACCCTAACACGAACAATAAACGAGACCCTACCAAGAAACCTAAACCAAACCCTTACCCTAACTCTATCACTAACCTAACCTTAACCCTAAACCTACAGAAACCCTAAACCTAAAACTAACCAAAACCCTAAACCTAACCATAACGCTAACACTAACACTAATACTTACCCTAACACTAATGCTGTCCCTATCCCTAAACCTAACCCTAACCCAAACACTAACTGTAACACTAAACTGAACCATAACCCTAACCCTAACAATAACCCTAATATGAACCCTAACTATAACCCTAACCCTAACCCTAACCCTAACACAAAACCTAACCCTAACCCTTACCATAAACGTAACTCTAACCCTAACCCTAACCATAACAATTACCCTAATACTAAGCCTATCACCAACCGTAACCCTAACCCTAACCGTAACCCTAACCATAACAATTACCCTAATACTAAGCCTACCCCAACCATAACCCTAACCTTAACCATAACCCTAACCCAAACCAAACCCTTACACAAACACTAACCTAATCGTAAAGCTAACACTAACTCTAAAGCTAACGGTAATTTTAAACCTAAGCCTGACCCTAATCCTAGCACTAACCCTAACCCCAACCCTTACCCTAACCCAACCCCTAATCGTAACAGAAACCCTAAACCTAATCTTAACCTTAACACTAACCATAACTCTAACCCTAACTTGAACCTTAAAACTAACCCTAATCCTAAACACAAACCTAACACTTAACCCTAAGCATAACCATAAACTTAAACCTAACACTAACCAGAATGCTAATACTAACCTGAAACCTCAACCAACACTAAGCATATCATTTACACTAACCCTAAACATAAATCTAACCCTAACTAAAACACTAATCCTAAGCCTAACACTAACCATAACCGTAACACTAACTCTAACCCTAAACCTTAACCTAAAACTATCAGTAACACTAAACAAAATCCTAACACGTAACCTAACCCTCAACCTAACCCTAACACTAATACTAACCCTAACCATAACCTGACCACAAACCTAAAGCTAACACTTACACTAACCTTAACCCTTACACAAACCCTAAGATGAACCTAACCCTAAACCTAAACCTAACCCTAACATAACCCTAATCTTAACACTGCCCTAACCCTAACCTTACTCTAACCCTAACCCTAATCCTAATTGTAACCATAACCCTAAATGTAATCCTAACCATAACCTAACACAAATCCTAAAACTAATGCTACCACTAACACTAACCCTAATCCTAACTCTAACATTAACACTAACCCTAATACTAACCCTAACTCTAAAAGTAATTATAACCATAACACTAAACCTAACCCTAACACTTACCCTAACCTAATACTAACCAGTAGAGATATCCTAAACCTAATGCTATCTATAACCCTAAACCTAACATAACCCTAAACCTTACCATAACCATAACACTAAGAGAACCCCTAGCCCAAAACATAACCGTACACATAACCTAACAGTAACGGTAACTTTTACTTAACACTAACCCTAACATTACACTAAAACTAACACTAGAACTAACCCTAACCCTAACACTAACACTAACCCTAAGTGTACCATAACCCTAACAATAACCGTAACACTAAAAGAAACATAACACTCACCCTTACTATAATCCTAACCCTAACCCTAACACTAACACTAACAAAAAGGCTAATCCTATCTCTAACACTAATCATTACATTAACCTTAAACCTAAAACTAGCCCTAACGCTTACCTAAACCTAACCATAACTCCAACCCTAACACTACCCCTAAAACTAACCCCAACCCTAACATTAACTCTAACCCCAACCCTAACATTAAACTAACCCTAACCCTAAACCTAACCCTAAACATAACACTAACCCTAACCCTAACTGAAGCCTAAACCTAACCCTAATCCTTACCTAACACCAAACCTAACCCTAAACCTAACACAAACCCTAACACTAACCAAACTCTAATCCTAACACTAACCATAACCCCAACAATAAGCCTATCACTAACCCTAACCCTAAGCCTAAGCCTAAACCTAACAGTAACCCTATCCCTAATCCTTATTTTAACCCTAACACAAACAATAAACCTAACCCTTACCCTAACACTATACCTAAACTACCCATGACCCTAAAGCTAACCCTAAACCTAACCCTATGCCTCTCTCTAACCCTCTTTCTAATCATAATCAAAATGCTAATTTTAACTCTAACCCTAACACAAAATCTAAACCTAACCCTTACCCTAACACAAACCATAATTCTTACCCTAACACTAAACTTAACACTAACCCTGAACCAAACCCTAACCCCAATTCTACACTAACCCTAACCCTAACCAGAACTCTAACACTAACCCTAACCCCAAAACTAACCTTACCCATGAACATAATGCTAACCCTAACACTAACCCTAATCCTAACCCTAACCGTAACACTAACCTTAACCCTAATTGTAACCCTAAACCTAATAGTAAACCTAATCCTATCCCTAACCATAGCAGTATCCCTAACCCTAACCCTAACACTAACACTAACACTAACATAGAACCTAACCCTACAACTAACCCTACCCCTAACCCTCAACCTAAACCTTACCCTAAAACAAATCCTAACCCTATACCTAACACTAATCCTAACCCTTACCCTAACCCTAACTCTATTCCAAACCGTAAAACTAAAACTAAACCAAAACCTAACCCAAACCCTAACCCTAACCCTAACCCTAGAAATAACCTAAAAATAATCCTAAACCTAACCCTAAAACGAACCCTAATCCCATCCCTAACTGTAACAATAACCCTAACCATAACCCTAAACTTAGCCCTAAACCTATTTCTAATCCTAACACTCTCCCTAACCCTAACCCTAAAACTAACACTAAGCTAACACTGAACCTTACCCTAACCCTAACACAAACTCTGAAACTAAAGCTAATCCTAACCCTTACACTAACCCTAACCCTAACACTAAAACTAACCCTAACCCTTACACTAACCCTAAACCTAACACTAAAACTAACCCTAACCCCAACACTAACCCTATCACTAACCCCAACCTTAACCCTAACCATAAACCTAACACTAACCCTATCCCTATCCCTTTCTTTAACCCTCACACTAACACTAACCCTAATTCTAATGCTAATATTATACCTAAACTACACGTAATCCTAAAGTTAACCCTAACCCTAACCCTATGCCTCACTCTAACCCTCTTTCTAATCATAACCAAAACCCTAATTTTAACTCTAACCTAACACAAAACCTAAACCTAACCCTTATTGTAATACAAACCATAATTCTTACCTGAACACTAAGCTTAACCCTAACCCTAACCAAAACCCTAACCCTAATTATAAAACTAACCCTAACAATAACTCTAACCCTAACACTAACACTAAGCCAAAAAATAACCTTAATTGTAAACCTAAGCTTAACCCTAACTCTAACCCTAACCCTAACCCTAACTGTAACACTATCCGTAACCCTAATTCTAACCCTAAAACTAAAAGTAACCATAAAAAAATCCCTAACCCTAACACTATTACTAATTCTAACCCTAACAAAAACAGTAACACTGAACATAACACTAAAACTAACCCTAACCCTAAACCTCACCCTAAAACTTACCCTAACAGAAACCCTAAACCTAAACCTAACCCTAACACTAACCTTAACCTACAAGTAACCCTAAAACTAACCCTAAACCTAAATCTAAGTCTCACTCTAACCTGAATAATAATCATAATCCAAACCCTAACCCTATCGCTAACCCTATCAAAAACTCTAACCCTAAAACTTATCCTAACACAAATCATATCCCTCACAGGAACACTAATCCTAGCACTAACACTAACCCTAACCATAAACATAACCCTAACCCTAACCCTAACCCTAACTAAAAACCTAAATTAACACTAACAACACTAACACTAGAACTAACCCAAAACATAAACCTAACTCAAACCCTAAAATGAACCATAACACTAACCCTAACCCTAACTGTAGTACTAACCCTAACCTTAACCTTAGCCCTAAACCTAAACCTATCTCTCAACCTAACACTGTTCTTAAACCTAACCCTTACACAAACCCTAAACCTAACAGTAAATCTAACATTAACCCTAACACTAACCCTAACCCTAATACTAATACTAACCCTAATCCCAACACTAACCCTTTCACTAACCATAACTCTAAGCCTAACCCTAAACCAAACACTAACCCTATCCCTAACCCTTACTTTATCCCTAAAACTAACACTTACCCAAACCCTAACACTATACCTAAACTACACATAAACCTAAAAGTAAACCTAAATCTAACCTGACATCTCACTCTAAACCTCTTTCTAATCATAACCAAAACCCTAATTTTAACTGTAAACCCAACGCAAAACCTAAACCTAACCCTTACTCTAACACAAACCATAATTCTTACCCTAACACTAGCCTTAACACTAACTCTAATGCAAAAACATAACCCTAATTCTAAAACTTATCTTAACCCTAAACCGAACCCTAACCCTAACCCTAAATCAAAAACAAACCTTAAACATAAAGCTAACCCTAACCGTAATACTAAACCTAACCCTTACCCTAATCGTAACAGTAACACTATCTTTAACCCTAATTCTAAACCTAAACCTAAAAGTAACCCTAATAATATTCCTAACTCTAACATGATTCCTAACCCTAACCCTAACAATAACATTAACACTTAACCTAACCCTAAACCTAACCCTACCCCTAACCCTCATTCTAAAACTTACCCTAACACAAACCCTAAACCTAAACCTAACCCTAACTCTAATCCTAAACCTAACCCTAACACTAAGCCTAGCCTACAAATAACCCGGAAACTAACCCTAAACTTAAACCTAAGCCTCAAACCAACCCGAATTCTAACCCTAACACTAACCCTATCCCTAACCCTATCACAAACACTAACCCTAACCCTTAACCTAACACAAACCATATCCCTCACACAAACACTAATCCTAAAACTAACCCTAACCCTTACCCTAACTATAACTCAAAAACTAACCCTAACCCTAACCCAAAGCTAAACCTAACCCTAACCCTACAACTAAACCTAAACATACCCTAACCCTAACCCTTAAAAGAACCATAACCATTACCCTAACCATAATTGTTATACTAATCCTAACCCTAACCTTAGCCCTAAACCTAAACCTATTTCTAACCCCAATAATCTCCCTAACCCTAACTCTAACACTAACACTAAAGCTAACTCTAAACCTAATCATAACCATAACACTAACCTTAAAACTACCCCTAACCTTAACCCTTAAACTAACGCTAAACCTAACTGTAAACCTAACACTAACCCTAACCCTAATACTAATCCTGACACTATCCCTAACCCCAACAATAACCCTCCCACTAACCATAACACTAAGACTAACCCTAAACCGAACACTAACCCTATCTCTAAGCCTCACTTTATCACTAACACTAACACTTACCCAAACCCTAACACTATACTTAAACTACCCATAACCCTAAAACTAACCCTAACTTTAACTTTATGCCTCACTTTAACCCTCTTTCTAATCATAACCAAAATCCTAATTTTAACACTAAACCTAACACAAAACCTAAACCTAACCCTTACCCTAACACAAACCATAAGTCTTATACTAGCACTATCCTTAACACTAACCTTAACCAAAAACTTAATCCTAATTCTAAAACTAATCTTAACCCTAACACATACCCTAACCCTAACTCTTCCCGAAAACTAACCTTAAACATAAACCTAACCCTAACCGTAATACTAAACCTAACCATAACCATAACCCTAACCATAACACTATCTCTAACCCTTATTCTAACCCTAAACCTAAATGTAACCCTAAACCTATCCCTAAACCTAACACTATCCCTAAACCTAACCCTAACACTAACACTAACACTGAACCTAAATCTAAACCTAACCCTAATGCTAACCTTCACTCTAAGCCATACCATAACACAAACCCTAACACTAAAACTAATCTTAACCTTAAACTTAACACTAACCCTAACATACAAGTTACCCTTAAACTAAACCTAAACCTGACCCTAAGCATCACTCTACCCCGAATCCTAACCGTTACCCTAAACCTTACCCTATCCCTAACCCTAACACAAACCCTAACCCTAAATCTTACCCTAACACAAATAATATCCCTCATATAAACACAATCCTAAAACTAAACCTATCCCTAAGTTGAATTCTAAAACTAACCCTAACCCGAACCCGAACCCAAAAGCTAACCCTAACCCTAAAACTAACCCTAAAAATAACCCTAACCCTAAGCCTAAAATGAACCCTAAATCTAAACCTAACCCTAACTGTAATCCTAACACTAACCCTAACCGTAGCCCTACCCTAAACTTATCCTTAACCCTAACACTCTCCCTAAACCTAACCCTAACCCTAACACTAAAGTTAACACTAAACCTAACCCTAAACCTAAAACTAACACTATCCGTAACACTAACAAGAACATTAACCCTAAAGCTAACATTACCTCTAACCCTAACCCTTACACTAACCCAAAACCTAAACATAACCCTAACCCTAACCCTAAAACTAACCCTAACCATAACCCGAATCCTAACCCTAACACGATCCCTAACGCTAACCTTAACCCCAGCCCTAAATCTAAAACTAGCCCTAAACCTTTCCCTAATTCTAACACTATCCCTAACCCAAAAAATAATACTAACCCTAACAATTACAATAATCCTAAACGTAACCCTAATCCTAACACTAACCCTAACCCTAACACTCTAACGTACCCTATCCTAAGACTAACACTAACCCTAAAGCTAACCATAAACATACATCTAACCCTAACACTTACTCTAACCCTAACGCTAACACTAAAACTCAACCTAACTCTAACACCAACCAAAACACTAATCCTAAACCTAACCCTAATTCTAACTTTAACACTAACTCTAATTCTAACCATAAACCAATGACTAACCCTAAAACTATCCCTAACCTTAACTCTAACACAATCCCTAAACCTAAACCTAACCCTAACTGTAACCCTAACACAAATCCACACCTTAACTCTAATCCTAACACAAACCCTAACCAAACCCTAACCCTAACCCTAACCTCACTTTAACCCTAACCCTTACTTAACCCTAACTCTAACCCTAACACTACCCCTAACACTAACCCTGAAACTAAGCCTAACACTAACCCTAACACAAAACCTAACCTTATAACTAACCATAATCCTTAAACTAACCCTAAAAATAACACTAATCCTAACCCTAACAGTAACCATAAGCCTAACCCTAAATCTAACTCTAATGTTAACTATAACCCTAACAATAACATTAACTCTAACCCTATCACAAATACTAACCTAACCCTAACAATAACCCTAAACCCAACCCTAACACTAACTCTAAAACTAAACCTAAAGCTAACTTGAAACCTGATCATAAACTTAAACCTACACAAACACTAACCCTAAAGTTAACACTACCCTAACCCTAATACTAAACCTAGGTTTAACCATAATCCTAATCTTAACTGTAAACCTAACCCTAACACAAACCCTAACCATAACAGAAACTCTAACATTAAACCTAACACTAACCCTAAACCTAAGCATAACCCTAACCCTAACACTAACCCTAATCCTTACCCTAAGCCTAACCCTAACCCTAGAACTAAACCTAACCCTAAAACTAATGTCAACCCTTAAGCTTACCGTAAACCTAACCCTAATGTGAACACTAACCCTAAACATAAACCAAAATACATAATATTAAAATAAACCCTAACCATAACCCAAACACTAAAAGTAACCCTAACCCTAATCCTAATGCTAACACTAACCCAAAACTTAACTCTATTTCTAATGCTAACCATAACACTAACCCTAAACCTAACCCTAATGCTAACCGTAACACTAAAATTAATCCTAAACCTAAACCTAAAAATAAACCTAACAGTAATCCAAACCCTAACACCAACCCTAACCCTAATCCTAACTGTAACTTTACACTACTCCTAACCCTAACCTTAACCCTATCACTAACCCTAACCCTATCTTTAACCCTAATGGTAATCCTAATTGTAACCCTAACCCATACCCTAACACAAACCCTAACACTCTCCATAACAGTAACCCTAACACTAACCCTAATGTTAACACTAATCCTAACCCTAACACAAACAATAACCCTAACCCTAACACTAACCATTACCCTAACCCTAAACCTAACTGTAAATCTAACCATAACCCTAACCCTAAAACTAACCCTAACAAAAACCCTAACCTAAACCTAAACCTAACTCTGTCCCTAACCCTAACACTAACTCTAATGTAACAGTAACCCTAACCTTAATCATTACCCTAATCCTAACAATCACCTAATCATAACCCTAAACCTAACACTAACCCCAACACTAAACTTAACACTACCCCTAAACCTAACTATAACTCTAACCCAAACACTAACACTAACCCTAATCTTAACCCTAACACTAATACTCATTCAAACCCCAACCGTAACCCTAAACTTAACCCTAACAGTAACCCTAAATCTAAACTTAAAGCAAACCCTAACACAAACCCTAATCCAAACACTAATCTGAACACTAACCCTAACCCTTACCCTAACACTAAACCTAAACCTAATTTTAACACTTACATTAAACCTCATAATATATCTAACCCTAAACTTAACAGTAAATCTAACCCTAACCCTAATACTAACCATACACCTAACTATAACCCTAACCCAAACACTAATCCTAACCCAAAACCTAATCGTAACTGTAACACTAAACTTAACTGCAAACCTACACCTTACCCTAACACTAACCCCAAACCTAAACTTCACACGAACCCTAATCCTAACCCTAACCGTAACCGTAAAACTAACCCACATCCTAATAATGACAATAACAAAAACCCTAACTTTAAACCTAACCCTAACACAAAACCAGAACCCTAGCCCTAACCTAATCCTAACCCTAACACTCGCCTAACACTAACCCTAACCATAGCTCTAATCCTAAAAATAACTTTAACCCAAAGCCTATCACAAATCCTAACCCCAACCATAACTCTATAACTAACCCTAACCCTAACTCTAAGCCTAAACCTAACACTAACCCTAAACCTAACCCTAACTCTAACCGTAACACTAACATTACCCCTAACCATAACCCTAACCATAACACTAACCCTAATCCTAATCCTAATGCTAAATCTAACCCTAACGCTAACTCAAAATTTAACCCAACATAAACCCTAACCCTAAACCTAACACTAACCCTAAAACTAAAAATAAACCTAACCCTAACTCTAAAACTAACCCTAACCCTAATCTGAACCCTAACCCTAAACCTAACCCTATCACAAACACTAACCCTAAAAACTAACACTAACCAAACCCTAAGCCTTATTCTAACCCTAACCTTAACCCTAAATGTAACCTTAGTCATAACTTTAACCCAAACCCTAACCCCAACCCTAATACTAACACAAACCCTAATAATAACCCTAACATTAACACTAACCATAACCCTAACTCTAACACTAACACTAACCCTAACCCTAACCTGAATAATAACCCTAAACCTAATGCTAATCCTAACCAAAACCCTAACCCTGTCCCTAACATTAACATAAACCTAACACTAACACAAAACTGAACCTAACCCTAAACCCAAACCTGTCCTAACCCAACCCTAACCCTAACACTAACTCTAACCCTGGCCCTAACCCTAATTCTGACACTCACCTAATCCTAACCCTAAACCTAACACTAACCCTAAGACTAAACTTTAACCTTACTATAACCCAAATCCAAACACTGACACTAACCCTCACCCTAAATCTAAAACTAACCCTAACACTTACCCTAAGCCAAATCCTCACCTTAATGCTACCATAGTCCTAACCATAATTCTTAGTCTTCCCCAAACCCTAACCTAACACTAAAACTAATACTAACCATAAACCTAGACTTGACATTAGCCCTAGCCCTAAATCTAGCTGTAGCCCTAACACAAACCATCAGCCTAGCACTAAACCTAGTCTTAATCCTAACCCAAACCCTAACCTTAGTCCAAACCCTAATTCAAACCCTTGCCCTAGCCTTAAAACTAGCAATAACCCTATGTCTTGCACTTAATCTAATCCTAACCCTAATACTAACACTAACCGTAACTCTAGTCCCAATCCTAACACTAACCCTAGAGCTAATTCTAGCCCTAATTCAGCCCTAACCCTAAACCTACTCCTAACTTTAGCCCAAAGACTAACTCGAACTCTCAAACTTGACCTATTATTAGTTCTAACCCTATCTGTTATCATAACCCTAACACTATCCCTAAACTTAGCCTTAACCCTAGCCATAGCCCTAAACCTAGATCTAAACTTAACAATAAATCTAAGCCTAAACTTCACCCTATCATTAGCTCTAACACTATTGCTAATCATAAAACCAGCCCTAACCTTAGGCCTAGTTCTAAAACAAAAGTGAGCCATAGCCCTATCCCTAACCCTATATAAACTTAACCCTAAACCTGATATTAGCCCTATCCTTAGCCCTATAACTAGTTAGTTCTAAACCCAACCTTAATCCTTACCCTCATCTAAACCCCAGCCCTATCCCTAATTTTGTCCCTTTTCCTAGAAATAAACAGCTGTAACATCATACCTTACCATAACATTAACACTAAATTAAACCTAACCCTAAACCTAGACCTAAACCTAACACTAACCCCAGCACTAATCCTAGCCCTAATTTAGGCCTAACACTAAACCTAACCCTATCCCTATCCATACAACTAATTCTAATTCTCTCCCTAGCCCTATCCCTAGTTATAAACCTACCACTTACCATTACAACAAACGTAGCCTTATCCCTAGCCCCAATCTTAGCCCTAACATTTGCCCTAGCCCTAAACGTGAATATAACCATAACCTTTCACCTAAAGCTCACCTTAACACTAGCCCTGACCCTAATGCTAACTGGAAAACTAGCCCTAACCCTAACCTAGCCCTAAAACAAAACTGAGCCAAAAACCTAACCCTAACACTTAACCTAAACCAAACACATACCCTAAATCTAGCCCTAAATCTTGCCATAATTTGAGTGCTAAACATAACCCTAGGAGTAACCCTGACCCTGACTCAGATCCTAACACTAACCCTAGCTCTAAACATTGCCCTAATGCTAAACCAAGAAGTAGACCTAATCAGAAATTAAGTTCTTTCATTAGCCGTAGCCCTAATGCTAACACATATCCTAGCACTAATCTGAGCCCTAAAACTAGGTTTAACTCTAAGACCAACACTAACCCTAACCCTATCCCTAACTATATACTTAAGCCTAACCCTACCTATAATCCTATCCCTTACCCTAAGCCAAACCCTCACACTAATGCTACCCTAGTCCCAACACTAATCCTTAGACTATCCCAAACCCTAACTCTATTACTAGTCAAATCCTAGGCCTAATTCTAGCTCTAGCCATAACCCCCAACCTGACCCTTCTTTTGACCTTAACACTAACCATAGTTCTAAACGTGACACTAAACTTCAAGCAGACCCTAACTCTACTCCTAAAAGTAAATCAATTCCTAAACCGATCAATAACACTAGGACTAGACCAAACCTAATCCAGAATAGAGTCATAAATCCAGCCCTAGACCTAAACCAAAAACTTGAACTAGCCCTAACAATAACCCTTAACCTAACACAAAGATTAACCCTACCTCTAGACACAACACTATTCCTAATTCTGGCCCTAACTGTAACACAAACACTAAGGCTTACCCTAAAACAAACCCTAGCTCTAAACTTTATCCTAACCCCAAACCTAACCCTAACACTTGACTTATCCATAACCATTACCCTAAAACTAGCCATAACCATAACCCGAGCTCTTATATTACCTATAGCTCTAACACTAGCCATAAATATCACACAAACCTAGCCCTTATCCTAGCCCTAAACCTAGCCCTAATTTTAACCCTAACAGTAACCCTAGACCTAACCCTAACCCTAGCCCTAGTCCTAAACCTAGCTCAAACTCTCACCCTTTCCCTAAACATAACAGTAACCCTAACCCTAACCCTTGCCCTGACTCTAACCCTAACTCTCGCCCTAGACCTAACCCTATTTCAAATTCTAATACTTACCCTAAAACTTACCCTTACACTAACCCTAGGCCTAACCCTAACTCTAGCCATAAACTTAACCTCAACCCTAGCCTTTACCTTAGCTCTAACCCTATCCATTACCCTAAAGATAAGCCTAAACCAAATGCTAATCCTAGGCCTAATGCTAACCCTATCGCTAACAATAACCATATCCATTACTCTAAACATAACCTGAATCCTAAACCTAACCCTATCCATTACCTGAATTCTAAAACAAAACCTAATGCTAATATAAGCATTAACCATAAACCTTAACCTAAACCAAACCATACCCAGACACTGACCCTAATAAAACACCTTGCTATAAACTGTCCCTAAACCTAAACCTAACACTTACACTAGTTCTAGCCATAACCTAACCATAAATCTATGACTTACTTTGAACCTAGACCTAACATTAGCCCTAGACCTAATCTTAACCCTACCCCTAACACATATCCTCATCCTGGCACAAAACCTAGCCTTAGTCCTAACCCGAACCCTAACCCTAGCCTTAAATCAAATTCTAACCTGAACTCTAGCTCTAAGCCTAGCTATAACCCCATCCCTTCCTCTAAATCTAACCTAACACTAAAACTAACACTAACCATAACCCTAGCCCTAACCCTAGGCCTAACCCTAACTCTTACCCTAGTGATAATCCTAGCCCTAATTTAGCCCTCACCCTAAAACTACCCAAAACCCTAGACCAAAGAATAACTCTAATTGCATTCCATTCCTATTTTTAGTTTTAACTCTATCCATTACCATAACCCTAACATTAGCCCTAACCTTAATCCTAATGCAGGCCCTAGCCCTAAACCTAGATCTATCTATAACAATAAATCTAAGCCTAAACATCATCTGACCACTAGCCCTAACACTATCTCCAATCCTAAAACTAGCCCTAACCCTAACCCTAGCTCTAAAACAGAACTGAGTCATAGCCCTAACCCTAACCCTAGCCTAAAGTTAATGCTATAACTGACATTATCCTTATCCCTAATTCTAAACCTAACCCTAACACAATACCTAACACTACACCTAGCCTTAATCCTAGCCCTAATTCGAGTCCTATTCTGAACCTGATCAGTAACACTGATCCTGACTCTGACCCTAACACTAACCCTATCTCTAATAATCTCCTTAAACCTAAATCTAATCTAAAAACTACATCTTGACCTAGACCTAATGCTATCTGTAAAACTAACCTTAATCTTAACTGTAGTTCTTTCAATAGCCTTAGTACTACCTTATCCCTAACCTAAACCAAAACATAGTCCTAATCTGATTCCTAACCCTAGCTTTCACCCTATCCCTAACCCTAACCCTAGCACTAACACTTAACCTAAACCTAATCCAAAAACTAACCCTTGAACTAACCCAAACCATGGGCTAATCCTAACCATAAACGTAGCCTTAAGCCCAGCTCTAATCTTATTTATTACCCTAAATATAACCCTAACAGAATTCTAACCCTAGGCCTAAAACTAACCATAGCTCTACTCTAACCATAGAAGATCTTGCTGTAAACCTAACCCTAAAACAATCCCTAACCATAACCCTAGACCTGACATTAACACTAGCTGTAATCCTAGATCTAACCTGAACACAAATCCTAGCCCTAATCCTAGCACTAAGCCGAGCCTTAATCTTAACCATAACCTTAAACCTAGTTGTATACCTAATTTTATCCCTTGACTTAGCCCAAAATGTAACTGTAATATCATACCTTACCCTAATTCTAGCACTAAACCTAGGACTAAACCTAACACTAATCCTAGCACTATCCTAGCCCTAACTTTGCCCCAACCATAAACCTAAACCTATCCCTAGCCCTAAGAATAACTCTCATTCTAGCCCTATTCCTAGTTCTAAACTTATCGCTTACCATAACCTAAAACCTAGCCCTATCCCTAGACCCAACCTTAGCCCTAACCTTTGCCCTACCCTTAAACGTGAATATAACGCTAACCTTAAGCCTAAAGCTCACAATAACACTAGCTCTATGTTTATGCTAATTAGAAAACTAGCCCTAACCCTAACCTAGGCCTAAACAAAACTGAGCCATAAACCTAACCCCAACCCGTAACCTAAACCAAACACTAACCCTAAACCTAGCTCTAAACCTTGCCATAATTTGAGTGCTAAACCTAACCCCATAGAGTTACCTTGACCCTGACTCAGATCCTAACACTAACCCTAGCTCTAAACATTGCCTTAATGCTAAACCAAGAAGTAGACCAAATCAGAAATTAAGTTCTTTCATTAGCCATAACCCTAATGCTAACACATATACTAGCACTAATATAAGCCCTAACCCTAGGTTTAACTCTAAGACTAACCCTAACCCTAACCCTATCCCTAACCCTATCCCTAATCCTAACCCTATCTATAATCCTATCACTTACCCTAAGCCAAACCCTCACCATAATGCTACCCTAGTCCTAACACTAATCCTTAGCCTATCCCAAACCCTAACCCTATAATTAGTCCTAATCCCTGGCCTCATTCTAGCTCTAGCCCTAACTAAAACCCTGACCCTTATTCTGACCCTAACACTAAACCAGACCCTAACTCTACCCCTACTGGTAAACCTATACTTAAACCTAACAGTAACAATGGCACTAAACCAAACCTAATCATAAATAGAGTCATAAATCTAGCTCTAACCCTAACCATAAACCTAGCACTAGCCCTAAAAATATCCCTTAACCTAACACAAAGACTAACCCTACCCCTAGACCCAATGCTATTCCTAATTCTGGTCCTAACTCTAACCCAAACACTGACGCTTACCCTAACACAAACCCTAGCTCTAAACCTTATCCTAACCCAAAACCTAACCCTAACACTAAACTTATACATAACCCTAACCCTAAAACTAGCCATAACCAAATCCCGAGCTCTTACATTACCCATAGCCCTAACGCTGGCCATAAACATCACACAAACCTATCCCTTATTAGAGCCCTAAAACTAGCTCTAATTGTAACACTAACCATAACTCTAGACCTAAACCTAACCCTAACCCTCGCCCTAGTCATAAAACTAGCTCAAACTCTAAACCTTTACCTAATAATAGCAATAACCCTAACCCTAACCCTTGCCCTACTCTAACCCTAACCCTCACCCTAGACCTAACCCTAGCTCAAACCCTAATACTTACCATAAACCTAACTCTGACACTAACCCTAGGCCTAAACCCAATCCTAGCCATAAACTTAACCTTAAATCCAGCCCTAACCTTAGCTCTAAACCTATCCATTACCCTAAAGAAAAACCTAAACCAATGCTAACCCTAGGCCTACCACTAACCCTATCGCTAACAATAACCCTATCCATTACTCTGACATTAGCCCTAAACCTAACCATATCCATTACCCTAATCTTAAACCGAACCCTAATGCTAATACAAGTCTTTACCCTAAACCTTAACCTAAACCAAACCATACCCGGACCTTGACCCTAATAAAACATCTAGCTCTAAACCTGACCCTTACCCTAAACCTAAACCTTACACTAGAACTAGCCATAACTTAACCATAAAACTACCACTTACTTTGAACCTAGAGCTGACATTATCCCTAGCCCTAACATATAACCTCATCCTGGCATTAAACCTAGGCTTAATCCTAACCCGAACCCTAACCCTAGCCCTAAATCAAATTATAACCTGAATCCTAGCTCTAAACCTAGCTATAACCCCATCCCTTCCCCTAAATCTAACCCTAACCCCAACACTAACACTAACCATAACTCTAGCCCTAACCCCAGGCCTAACCATAACTCTAACACTAGCGCTAATCCTAGCCCTACTTTAGCCCTAACCCTAAAGATATTCCTAACCCTAGCCCAAAGAATGACTTTAATTTCACCACAGTCCTATTTCTAGATCTAACCCTATCTGTTATTGTAACCCTAACACTTGCCCTAACATTAATCTTAATGCAGACCCTAGTCCTTAACCTATATCTAACCATAACAATAAAACTAAGCCTGAACCTCATCCGACCACTAGCCCTAACACTATCACTAATTCTAAAACTAGCCCTAAACTTAGCCCTAGCTCTAAAACAAAACTGAGCCATAGACCTAACCCTAACCCTAGCCTAATGGTAACACTAGACCTGACATTAGCCCTATCCTTAATTCTTACCTTAACCCTAAAATAAAACCTAACCCTATACCTAGCCTTAATCCTAGCCCTAATTCGAGTCCTATCACAAATGCTGATAAGTAACACTGATCCTGACTCTGACAGTAACACTAATCCTATCTCTAATCATACCCCAAATCCTAAACCTAATATAAACACTAGACCTAGTCTCATATCTAATCCTAATACTAGCCCTAATTGTAACCCTAGTTCTTACATTGGCCGTAGTCCTACACTAGCCCTAACCTAACCCAAAACCTAGCACTAATCTGAGCCCTAACCCTGGTTTTAATCATAGCCCTAACCCTTTCCCTAGCCCTAACAATTAACCTTAACCAAACTCTAAACCTAAACCTTGTCCTAACCCAAAACCTAAACCGAACCATAGCTGTATTTTTAACCATAATTCTAGCCCTCAACCTAGATATAATTTTTCATTTTCCTAACCATAACCCTAAGCAAATTCTAACCCTATTCCTAACCATAACCATAGCCCTAACCTAACCATAACCCTATTCCTAACTGTAGCTCTAATCCTATCCATTACCTGAACTATATATCTAACCAAATTCTATCACTAGGCCTAACTCTAACCCTATGCTTTAACCTAACCTGATCCATTATACTAAACCTAATCTGAACCTGAAACCCAACCATATCCATTACACTAACCCTATGCTAATTTTAGCACTAACCATAAACCTTAAACACATACCCTAACTCTTACTCTGACCATAATAAAACCCCTAGCTGTAAAAGTGACCCTAACGCTAAATGTAACACTTACAATAGACCTAACCATAAATCTAAACCTAAAACTATCCCTAAGCATAAACCTAGAACGTACATTATCCCTAGACCTAATTCTAGCCCAAACCCTACCCCTAATCCTAGCCCTAAGCTTAGCCTTAATCCTAGTACAACCAATAACAAGAGCAATAACCCTAATATTATACCATGCCAAAGCCAAAATATAGCTTCAACATCATACCATACCCTAACCCTTGCTAACCCTAACCCTAGTCCGAACTCTAGGCAAAAACCTAAAAACTAACCCTAGGGCTAATCCTAGTCCTAATTTAACCCTAATCCTAAACCTAATCCGATCCCTAGCCATAAGACTAACTCTAACTCTCGCCCTAACTTATCAAAATTTCAAAACATATCCGTTACCATAACACAAAAACTAGCCCTATCCCTAGCCCCAACCCTAACTCTAACCATCACCCTAGCCTTATACCTATTTTTAAACCCTAAGCTTAAGCCAAAACCTCACCCTAACACTAGCCCTAAACCTAATGCTATTTGGAAAACTAGTGCTAACACTAGCCTAGCCCTAAAACAAAACTGAGCCATAATCCTAACCCTAACCCGTAACCTAAACCAAACACTAATCTTACACCTCTCCCTAAACTTATCCCTATTTTGAGTCCTAACCTAACCATAGAAATAACCCTGACCCTGAGTCGGACCCTAACAGTATCCCTAGCTCTAAACATTGCCATAACTCTAACCCTAGAACTAGCCTTAATCAGAAAACTAGATCTTTCATTAGCTGTAGCCCTAATGCTAACAAATCCTAGCCCTAATCCTAGCCCTGACTCTAATGCTAACCTTAACCGTACCTCTAACCCATTCCTTACCCTAAGCCAAATCCTCACCCTAATGTTACTCTAGTCCTAACCTTAATCCTTAGCCTACACCAAACCCTAACTGTATTATTAGTCCTAATCCTAGCCCTCATTGTAGCTTTAACCCTAATCCTAACACTGACCCTAATTCTGACCCAAACACTAACCCTAGATCTAAACCTGACTCTAACCCTAAAATGTACCCTAACACTGCCATTACCAGTAAACCTATTCTTAAACCTAATATTAACACTAGCACTAGACCAAACCTAATCCTAAAAAGAGGGATAAATCTAGCCTTAGCCCTAAACAAAAACGTAGCACTAGCCCTAACAATAATTCTTAACCTAACGTAAATAATAAACCTATTACTAGACCAAATGCTAGTCTGAATTGTGGCCCTAACCATAAAATTAACCCTAACCCATCAAAGACCCTTAATCTAATAGAAACCCTAGCTCTAAACCTTACCCTAACCCAAAACCTCACCCTAACACTACACTTATCCATAACCCTGACCCTAAAACTAGCCATAACCAAATCTCTAGCTCTTACATTACCCATAGCCATAACGTTAGCCCTAAACATCACACAAAACCTAGCCTTTATTCTAGCCATAAACCTAGACCTAAACACGATCCTAACCATAACCTTAGACCTAACCCTAACGGTAACGCTTGCCATAGCCCTAATCATAGCTCAAACTCTAATCCTTAGTATAAACATATCTCTAAACTTAAACCTAACCCTAGCCCTGTCTAAAATCCTAAAACTGGCCCTAGGACTAACCCTAGCTCAAATGCCTACACTTACCCTAAAACTAACCGTAACATTAACCCTAGGCCTAACACGAACCCTAACCATATACCTAACCTTAAGTCTAGCCCTAAGCTTAGCTCTAACCCTATCTATTACCCGAAAGATAAGCCTAACTCAAATGCTATCTCTAGGCCTAATGATAACCATATCACTAACACTAATGCTATACATTACGCTAAACCTAACAGGAACCATAAACCTAATTCTATCCATTACCCTATCCCTAACCTTAACCCACTGCTAATTCAAATATTAACCCTAAATCTTTATCTAAACCAAACCGTACCTACCTATAAACCTGACCCCTATCCTAAATCTTACCCTTATACTAGACATAGCCATAACCTAACACTAAAACTAATCCTATCCATGAACCTAGACCTGACATTAGCCCTAGCTCTAATCCTAGCCCTAGCCCTAACACAAACCCTCACCTTAACCCTAATCCTAGCTTTAATCCTAACCCAAACCCTAACCTTAGCCCTAACCCTAATTGTAACCCTTGCCCTAGTCCTAAAGCTAGCTATAACCTTATCCCTTCCCCTAAACCTTATCCTAACCCAAACACTATAACTAACCCTAGCCATAGGCCTAACCCTAACACTAACCCTAGCACTAATCCTAGCCCTAATTTAGCCCAAACCCTAAACCTACCCCTAACCCTAGCCCAAAGACTAACTCGAACTCTCGCCCTAGCCCTATTTATAGTTCTAACCCTATCCATTACCATTACCCTAACACTAGTCCTAACATCATCCTTAACCCTAGCTATAGTCCCAAACCTAGATCTAACCATAACAATAAATCTAAGCCTAAAGTTCACCCTAAAACTAGCACTAACACTATCACTAATCATAAAACTAGCCCTAAACCTAGGCCTAGTTCTAAAACAAAACTGAGCCATAGCCCTATCCCTAACCCTAGCCTAACCTGAACCCTAGACCTGACATTAGCCCTATCCCTAGACCCAATCTTAGTTCTAAGATATACTTAAACCTAAACCTAATTTTAACCCGAGCCCTAACCCTAATTTTATCCATTGTTCTAGCACTAAATATAGCTGTAACATTATACCTTAATCTAAACTTAATGCTAACACTAACCCTAGCCCTAAACCTAGGCCTAAATCTAACACTAACCCTAGCATTATTCCTACCCCTAATTTAGCCCTAACATAAACCTAACCCTATCCCTATCCTTAAGACTAACTGTAACTTTTGTCCTAGCCCTATCCCTAGTTCTAAACCTATCCCTTACCATAACCCAAAAGCTAGCCCTATCCCTAGCCCCATGCATAGTCCTAACCTTTGGCAAATTCTTAAACCTAGATATAAAACTAAAATTAAATATAAACCTCACCCTAACACTAATCCTAACCCTAATGTTAATTGGAAAACAAGCCCTAAATCTACCCTAAACCTAAAACAAAACCGAGCCATAACCCAAACCCTTAATCTAAACCAAACACTAAAGCTACACCTAGTCTTAAACCTAGCCTTAATTTGAGTCCTAACCCTAACCCTAGAAATAACCCTGACAATAACTCTGCCCCTAACACTAACCCTAGCTCTAAACATTGCCCTAACACTAACCCTAATACTAACCCTAAACAGAAACCTAGTTCTTTCATTAGACATAGCGCTAATGATAACACAAATCCTAGCCCGAATCTGAGACCTAACCCTATTTTATAACTCTAACCCTAACCCTAACCCTAGCGCAAAACCTAACCCTAACCCTAACCCTACCTTAAACCCTATCCCTTTCCCTAGTAAAACCCTAACCCTAATGCTACCATAGTCCTAAAATTAATCCTTCGCCTACCGCAAACCCTAACTCTATTACTAGTCCTATTCTAGCCCTCATTCTAGCTCTAAACCTAACCCTAAACCTGACCCTTATTCTGACCCTAACACTAACCCTAAGTCTAAACCTGACCCTAACACTAAAGCAAAACCTAAAACTTTCCATACCGGTAAACCTATACTTAAACCTAACTGTAACAATATCACTAGATGAAACCTAATCCTAAATATAGTCATAAATATAGCCCTAGCCCTAAACAAAAACCTAGCACTAGCCCTAAATTATTATCCCTAAATTATTAAAGACTAACCTTATCCTTAGACCCAATGCTACTTGTAATTCTGGCACTTACCCTATACCTAACCCTATCCTGAACAATGACCATTAATCCTAAACAATTCTAGTTCTAAACCTTATCCAAACCCAAAATCTATTCCTAAACCTAGACATATCCATAACTCTGACCCTAAAACTTGCCATAAACATATTCCTAGCTGTTATATTTCCCATAGCCCTAATGTTAGCTTTAAACCTCAAACAAAACCTAGCCCTTATTCCAGCCCTAAACCTAGCTCTAATCATAACCCTAACCATAATCCTAGGCCTAAGCCTATTCCTACACTCCCCATAGCCCTACACCTAGCTCAAACTCTAACCCTTACACTATATACAACCCCAACTTAATTTAAACCAAACCCTACCCAGACACTGATCCTAATAATACACCTAGCTGTAAATCTGAACCTAACTGTAACCTAACCCTTACACTAGACCTAGCCATAAACTAACCCTAAAACTAACACTAACCATAAATCTAGACCTGACATCAGCCCTGTCCCTAATCGTAGCCCTAGCCATAAGACAAACCCTCATCTTAGCACTAACATAGCCTTAATCCTAACCCTAGCTCTAATGCTAATTCTAACCCTCACCCTAATCCTAAAACTAGCTATAACCCAATCCTTTCCCCTAACCCTAGGCCTAAGCCTAACACTAAACATAGCCCTAAAATCTCGTCCTAATTTAATCCTAACCCTAACCCTAACCCTAAGACTAACTCTAACTCTTGCCCTAGCCCTATTTCTAGTTCTAAATCTATCCGTTAATAACCTTAACACTAGCCCTAACCTTAGCCCTAAACATAGCCATAGCCCTAAACCTAGATCTAAACATAACAATAAATCTAGGCTTAAACCTCACCATAACACTAGTGCTAACACTATTGCTAATCCTAAAAGTAGCCCTATCTGTAAAACAAAACTGTGACAAAGACCTAACGCTAAAACTAACCAAACCATAATCCTAGACTTAACATTAGGCCTATCCCTAATTCTTACTCTAATCCTTACACAAAATCTAACCTTACACCTAGCCTTAACCCTAGCCATTTTTTGAGTCTATCCCTAAATCTCATCAGTAACACTGATCCTGATTCTGATGGTAACACTAACACTATCTATAATCATCACCCTAAACCTAAACCTAATCTACACACTGGATTTAGACATAATGCTAAATTTAACACGAGCCCTAATTATAACCATAGTTCTATCATTAGCCATAGTCCTAAATAGCCCTAACAAAACTCAAAACCTAGACCTAATCAGAGCCCTAACCCTAGTTTTGACCCTAGCCCTAACCCTAACAGTAGCCCTAATACTTAACGAAAACCTAAAGATAAACCTAAACCTTACCCTAACCCGAAATCAAACCCAAACCATAGCCCTATTCCTAACCATAATCCTAGCCCTATCAATTGCTCTAAACTTATTTATTACCCTAACATTAACCCTAACCAAATTCTAACCCTAGTCCTAACCCTAGCCATAGCCCTAACCAAACCATAATCCTAGTCCTAAATGTAGGTCTAATCCAATCTTTTACCCTAACCATAACCCTAACCAAAACCCTAACCAAATTCTATTGCTAGGCCTAAATCTAACCCTATCCCTAAACCTAAACCTGTCCATTACCATTACTCTAATTCTAACCTTAACCCTAAACTTAACTGTATCCTTTACTCTAACCCAAACACTAACCCTAAAGCTAATTTGAGCCCTAAGCCTAATCCTTAACCTAACCCATACCCTAATGCTGACTCTGACTCTAATAATACCCCTAGCTGTAAACCTGACCTAACCTTCCACCTAACACTTACAATAGACCCTGCCATAATCCTTACCCTAAAACTAGCCCTAACCATAACCCTAGACCTGTCATTAGCCCTATCTCTTATCCTAGCCCTTACTCTAACACAAATCCTAGCCCTAATCCTATCCCTAAGCCTAGCCTTATCCTAACCCTAGCATTAACCCTAGCCCTAACCCTAATTTTATGCTTTTCCCTAACCCTAATGTAGCTGTAAACTTATACCTTACCCTAATCCTAATGCTAACCCTAACCCTAGCTCTAAAACTAGGATTAAACCTAGGATTAAACCTACAACTAACCATAGCTCTAATCTAGCCCAAATTTAGCCCTAACCCTAAAACTAACACTATCACTAGCCCTAAGACTAACTCCAAGTCTCACCCTAGCCCTATTCCTAGTTCTAAACTTATCCGTTGTCATAACCAAATCCCTATCCCTATCCCTAGCGCCAACCCTTGCCATAACCATCACTCTAGCCCTATACGTGAATCTAACCCTAAAATTAAGCTTACAGTTCACTGTAACACTAGCCCTAACCCTAATGCTAATTGAAAAACTAGCCCTAACAGTACCCTAGGCCTAAAACAAAATTGAGCCATATCCCTAACCCTAACCCTTAACCTAAACCAAACGCTAACCCTACACCTAGTCCTAAATGTAGCCCTAATTTGAGTCCTAACCCTAACCCTAGAAGTAACCCTGAGCCTTACTCAGACCCTAACAGTAACCCTAGCTCTAAACATTGCCCTAACACTAACCAAGAAATAGCCCTAATCAGAATCCTAGTACTTACATTAGCTGTAGCCCTAATGCTAACACAACCTTTTCCTATTCCAAGGACTAAACCTAGGTTTAACATTAAACCTAACCCTAACCCTAACTCAACCCTAACTCTACCTCTAACCCTATACCTTACCCTAAGCCAAACCCTCACCCTAATGCTACCCTAGTAATAAACATAATCCTTAGCCTACCTAAAATCATATCTCTATTACTAGTCCTATTCCTATCCCTCATTCTAGATCTAACCCTAACTCTAACCCTGACCATTATTCTGACCCTAACACTAACTCTAAGTCTAAACATGACACTAACCCTAAAGCAAACCGTAACCTACCCCTACTGGTAAACCTATACCAAATCCTAACAGTAACACTAGCACTAGATAAAACCTAATCCTAAATAGAATCTAGCTTAGGTCTAGCCTTAGACCTAAGGAAATCTAGCACTATCCCTAACAATAACCATTAACCTAACTGAAAGACTAACTCTATTCCTAGATCCAACTCTAGTACTAAATCTGGCCCTCAACCTAAACCTAACCCTAACATGAACAATGACTGTTACCCTAAAACAAGCCCTTGCTCTGTTGAGAGCCACAGCCGAAGGGGCCCCAGCAAACTTCCAGCTGCCAGCAAACTTCCAGCTGCCAGCTGATGATTGGCTTACAGTGGCCCCAGCAACTTCTAGCTGATTGGCTCCTCTGTGGTGATGCTCATTGGGCTGTTTCCCCGCCCTTTCAGACTATGGAGCTGCTCTTTGGGGGACTTTTTTTGGCTCTGTCCACGTGACCCAGCTAATCGGCCTCAAGAGCCAGAGGAGTGGGGGAGGTGGAGAGGCTTGTGGGAAGCCAGTGGTGGCAGTTGGCCTCTGAAGGTTTTTCCTGAGGAGCTATTTTGTTTGGTGTGTGGTTCTAAAAATAAAGTTCGTTTCTTTTGACAAGTGGCTCCAGAATTGGGAACAACTGAGGGTAAGTGATAAGGTAAACTGCTCGCCCCTGAGGGCAGGGCGAGAGGATGGGTAGCCATTTTAAGATTCTTCTTTTGTTTTGCTTCACTTTTGTTTTAAGTTGCCTGTCCCTGGAGATGAGTGAGATGGAAAAAAAAAAAATGCTCACATCTGAGGAAAAACTATTTGCGTCTGAGGAATAGATAGGGAGAAAGGATGGATGGACATTTCAGGAGGATAGAAAGGCTATAATGATTTTTTGTTGTTCCATTTTTGTTTCATTCTGTCTCGGCTTTGTTTGGCATCATCTTATTGGGTTGTATTATAGAAGAAATATGGGATCAGAAATTAGTAAAAAAAGAAACCAAAAGAGTGTTAAGTAAATTGTTAGAGGAAGGAGGCATCCCAGTAAAATCAAGAGCAGTCAGGGCATATGATAATACAATACAAAAATGTAGCCCATGGCTTTTTAAGGAGGAGTTGTTGAATATATCACAATGGAAACATCATGGTGAAGATTTAAAAAGAATAGAAAAGAAAAGCCCAGGAACTCTGCCAGTTGGCACATTGACACTGTGGGCGTTGGTACCTTGTTTGCTTGGTCCAAAGCCTTCAGTTCAGACAAAGGTAGAGGAAGGAGAAGACATATTGATTCAAGTAAAAGAGAAGGTCTCTCAAGTTAGTCAGACAGAGGAAAAGATTCAAGTAAAAGAGAAGG